>NC_092047.1:80724991-80968436 GCF_003086295.3 Arachis hypogaea
CTCAGCTCATTGTCATGGTGCAGCAAAACTGCCAGTATTCCGGTCTTCCACAGGAAGAATCTACTGAGTTTCTGGCACAATTCTTGCAAATTGCTGACACAGTTCGTGACAAAGAGGTAGATCAGGATGTATACAGACTGTTACTGTTTTCGTTTGCTGTAAAAGATCAAGCTAAAAGGTGGTTAAATAACCAACCCACAGCAAGCATAAGGACATGGAAACAGTTATCAGACAAATTCCTGAATCAATATTTCCCTCCAAAAAGGATGACACAGCTAAGGCTGGACATCCAAGGCTTTAAACAAGAGGATGATGAATCCCTTTATAATGCCTGGGAAAGATACAGAGGGATGCTAAGGAAATGCCCCTCTGAAATGTTTTCAGAATGGGTGCAATTAGACATCTTCTACTATGGGCTTATAGAAGGAGCTCAGATGTCCCTAGACTACTCAGCTGGTGGATCTATACACATGAGGAAAATTATTGAAGAGGCTCAAGAGCTTATTGATATAGTTGCTAGAAATCAGCATCTGTACATAAGTAGTGGGTCCTCCATAAAAGAAGAAGCCAAAGCAGTATCTACTGAGCTTGGTCCTCCAGAACAAGTTGCTGAACTCAATCAACAACTATGTTTTCTAACAAAACAGCTGGCAGAATTCAAGGAGATGCTACAAGACACTAAAGTGCTATTAAAAACATGGAAGCACAGTTGAATCAGACAAAACAGCAGTTATCAAAGCAGATAATAGACGAGTGCCAGGCAGTTCAATTAAGAAGTGTGAAAACATTAAATACCTCACTTCAGAGCAGCAGAAAGCCAAGAAAAGAACAACTGACAGAGGATGAGCAAAATATTATCCAAAATCCCTCTGAAGACAGTAAGAGCCCAGAGAGGAATAACTCTGGCGTTCAAACGCCAGAAAAGGATGCAAAGCTGGCGTTAAACGCCCAACCCACGCACAGTTCTGGCGTTCAAACGCCAGGAACAGGCAAGGAGCTGGCGTCAAATGCCCAATGGAAGCTCAGTTCTGGTGTTCAAATTCCAGAAACAGGTAGGAAGTTGGCGTCCAACGCCAATCAAGCTTCCAACCCTAGCATTCAAATGCCAGTGAGGGATCAGACACACACAAGTGCTGATAACAACCCCTCTAAAAAGGCTTCTCAAACCACTTCTGTAGGAAATAAACCTGCAGCAACCAAGGTTGAGGAATACAAAGCCAAGATACCTTATCCTCAAAAACACCGCCAAGAGGAGCAGGATAAGCAATTTGCTCGCTTTGCAGACTACCTCAGGACTCTTGAAATAAAGATTCCGTTTGCAGAGGCACTTGAGCAAATACCCTCGTATGCCAAGTTAATGAAAGAGATATTGAGTCATAAGAAGGATTGGAGAGAAACTGAAAGAGTTATCCTTACTGAGGAATGCAGTGCGGTCATTCTGAAAAGCTTCCCATAA
The DNA here is from genome assembly GCF_003086295.3 of Arachis hypogaea. Lineage (NCBI taxonomy): Eukaryota > Viridiplantae > Streptophyta > Magnoliopsida > Fabales > Fabaceae > Arachis > Arachis hypogaea. The sequence continues at coordinate 80,726,448 of NC_092047.1, forward strand.
AAGCTTAAAGATCCCGAGAGCTTTATGATACCATGCATATTAGAGGGTGATTGCACCAAGACAGGTTTATGTGATCTTGGGGCAAGCATCAACCTAATACCTGCATCCACTATCAGAAAGCTTGGTTTAACTGAAGAAGTCAAACCAACCAGGATATGTCTCCAACTTGCTGATGGCTCCATTAAATACCCATCAGGCGTGATTGAAGACATGATTGTCAGGGTTGGGCCATTTGCCTTTCCCACTGACTTTGTAGTGCTGGAAATGGAGGAGCACAAGAGTGCTACTCTCATTCTAGGAAGATCTTTCCTAGCAAATGGACGAACTCTCATTGATGTCCAAAAGGGGGAAGTAACCCTGAGGGTCAATGAGGATGAGTTCAAGTTAAATGCTGTCAAAGCCATGCAGCATCCAGACACACCAAAAGACTGCATGAAAGTTGATCTTATTGACTCTTTGGTAGAGGAGATCAACATGGCTGAGAGTCTCGAATTAGAGCTAGATGACATCTTTAAAGATGCTAAGCTTGATTTGGAGGATTCAGAGGAGATAAAAGGGCCTCTAGAAATTCCTCAGGAAGAGGAAAAACCTCCAAAACCCGAGCTCAAACCATTACCACCATCCCTGAAATATGCATTTCTGGGAGAAGGTGACACTTTTCTGGTGATCATAAGCTCTGCTTTAAATCCACAGGAAGAGGAAGCACTACTTTAAGTGCTAAGGACACACAAGACAGCTCTTGGGTGGTCCATAAGTGACCTTAAGGGCATAAGCCCAGATAGATGCATGCACAAGATCCTATTGGAGGATGATGCTAAGCTAGTAGTTCAACCACAGAGGCGGCTAAATCCAGCCATGAAGGAAGTGGTGCAGAAAGAGGTCACCAAGTTACTGGAGGCTGGGATTATTTATCCTATTTCTGATAGTCCCTGGGTGAGCCCTGTCCAAGTTGTCCCCAAAAAGGGAGGCATAATAGTGGTTCATAATGAAAAAAATGAACTGGTTCCTACAAGAACAGTTACAGGGTGGCGCATGTGTATTGACTACAGAAGGCTCAACACAGCCACCAGAAAGGATCATTTTCCTTTACCATTCATAGACCAGATGCTAGAGAGACTAGCAGGTCATGATTATTACTGCTTTTTGAATGGCTATTCAGGCTATAATCAAATTGCAGTAGATCCCCAGGATCAAGAGAAAACAACATTCACATGTCCATCTGGAGTATTTGCCTACAAAAGGATGCCATTTGGGCTGTGTAATGCACCTGCAACCTTTCAGAGATGCATGCTCTCTATTTTCTCTGATATGGTGGAAAAATTTCTAGAAGTCTTCATGGATGACTTCTCAGTATATGGAGACTCATTCAGCTCCTGTCTTGATCACCTGACACTAGTTCTGAAAAGATGCCAAGAGACTAACCTAGTTTTAAACTGGAAAAAATGTCACTTTATGGTGACTGAAGGGATTGTCCTTGGGCACAAGATTTCGAACAAGGGAATAGAGGTGGATCAAGCTAAGGTAGAGGTAATTGAAAAATTACCACCACTTGCCAATGTTAAGGCAATCAGAAGATTTCTGGGGCATGCAGGATTCTATAGGAGGTTTATAAAGGATTTTTCAAATATTTCAAAACCTCTGAGCAACCTGCTAGCTGCTGACACGCCATTTGTGTTTGACACAGAGTGTCTGCAGGTGTTTGAAACTCTGAAAGCTAAGCTGGTCACAGCACCAGTTATTTCTGCACCAGACTGGACATTACCATTCGAACTAATGTGTGATGCCAGTGACCATGCCATTGGTGCAGTACTGGGACAGAGGCATAACAAGCTTCTGCATGTCATTTATTATGCTAGCCACGTTTTAAATGATGCCCAGAAAAATTACACAACCACAGAAAAAGAATTGCTTGCAGTGATTTATGCCATTGACAAGTTTAGATCATACTTAGTAGGATCAAAAGTGATTGTGTATACTTACCATGCTGCTCTTAAATATCTACTCACAAAGCAGGATTCAAAACCCAGGCTCATAAGATGGGTGTTGCTTCTGCAAGAGTTTGATATAGAAATAAGAGACAGAAAAGGGACAGAGAACCAAGTGGCTGATCATCTGTCCTGGATAAAGCCAGTAGAAGGGACGTCCTTCCCCTCTATTGAGATCTCTGAAACCTTTCCGGATGAGTAACTGTTTGCCATCCAGGAAACACCATGGTTTGCAGACATTGCAAAATATAAAGCTGCAAGATTCATACCCAAGGAGTACAGCAAGCAATAAAAGAAAAAATTAATTACTGATGCAAAGTACTACCTGTGGGATGAACCATATCTCTTTAAGAGATGTACAGACGGAATAATCCGTAGGTGTGTGCCTAGAAAAGAAGCATAGAAGATCCTATGGCATTATTGATAAACCACTATTTTATGGTTTATATTGCGTTTAATTGTGTGGTTTTATCATGATCTTTACCCACTTATTAATTAAATAAGCATGCATTTATAATTCCTTCCTAAAGTTATTGCATGATTGAAAACTTTCTTCCTAGAGACTTTTAATTATGTATTTTATTTCTCCTTTATTCCATTCGATGCTGTGATCTGTGTGTTAAGTGTTTCAGGCTTTATAGGGCTTGAATGAGTTGGAGATTGGAAAGGAAGCTTCCAAAAATGGAAGGAACACAAGAAATTGAGGAGATGACCAGCGAGAAGCGACGCGGCTGCATGGCTCACGCGATCGTGCGAAAGAGAGGAAATCGCAGTGATGCGGCCGCATGGATGACGCGACCGCGCGGCATGGAAGAGCACGAGTGACGCGGCCGCATGGACGACGCGCCCGTGTGGCAAATCGAAACGCCGAATGACGCGTCCGCATGAATGATGCGTCTGCGTGACATGCGCGATCTGCATAATCTGCAGAATCGCTAGGGGCGATTTGGGGCCTTATTTTGACCCAGTTTTTGGCCCAGAAAAGCAGACTAGAGCCAGAGAATATGCAGAAACCAAAGGAGACATTCATTCCGCATAGTTTTAGTTTTTAGATCTAGTTTTCCCCTCCTCTAGGTTTTCTCTCTACATTCATAGTTTTTAGGATTTGTTATTTTTCATTGTTTTTGCTTTTGGGATATTGAGAAGAGTTATTGCCTCATCAAGACTTCGACATTCTAGTTCGTTCTCTTTACTTGTCTCTTACTCTTCCATGTTCCTCAATTTACTTAATTTTACTATTGGATTATTTTAGCATTTATTAATACAAGAATTACTTTTATTTTCAATTAATCTTTTGATCATTATTTATCATGTCTTTCTTTAATTCCCTTTCCTATGTTATGAATGTTACATTTACAATGAGCGAGTAGTTCCCTAACTTGATAGGGAGTTGATTGAAAGGAATCCTTGAGTTGGGATGCTCAAGAGAAAGATTGTAATTGGGTTTATTATTGGGATGCTCTCTAGTCACTAATACCAATCCTCCCAAGAGCGAATTGGAACTTGTGGATAGAAACATCATTCCAACTTGTTTAACTTTCCCTTACTTAGTGAGGGACAACTAAACATAATAACCCTCAATTGTCAATTAATCTTGAGAGCACTCCAACAAGAATAGGGCTTCCAGCTAATCAACTCCCAGTCAAGGCTTTTATTTAAATTTATATAAATTCTCTAATTTAATTTTCTGCCATTCAACTCAAACCTTTTTGAAAACATCTGATTAATAAAACAACACACTTTTCTACAACTCGTTGGGAGACGACCTGGGATTCATACTCCCAGTATTTTAATTTTAATTTCTGTGATACCCTTCTAAATTGATAAGTGGATTTCTGGTTGGTTGAGAACTATACTTGCAACGCATATTTTATAATCATTCGTAACTCGCCAATTTCCGCCGCCATCAATTTTTGGCGCCGTTGCCGGGGAGTTGCAATAGAGTGCTAAAGTTATTAATTGGAATTTATTTATTTACATTTTATTTTATTTTGTTACTATGAGCTGCTTGTTTCTTTCGTTAGATGACGCATTCACTTCCTGATCCAAGCTTGCCAGTATTCAATCCTGAGATTGAGAGAACTATTTCACGAATAAGGCAAGCTCGGCGTCGGTTAGTCCTCTCTGAGGGCGGATCTGAAACGCCCCTTGAGAAAGAAACCAGCTCCCGTTCTACTGATTCGATTGGTTTACGTACAGGTAACATGGCAGCAGCCAGAAGAGTTACTATCCAGGAGGAAGGAGCCCGTGATTTTACAATGCAACCGTTTCAAGCGCATCACCCAGCGGTGGCTACAGACTTTGAAATAAAGACCGTACTGCTTAATTTGATGCCCAAGTTTCATGGCTTTCCTGCTCAAGAGCCTATCAAGCACCTGAGAGATTTTCAGGCAGCCTGTTCTACTGTCAGGCGTGATGGTGCAAATGAAACTTCAATTTTGCTGAAAGTCTTCCCGTTTTCTCTTGAGGGAAAGGCAAGAGAGTGGTACTACACTCAACCCACAGCAACTGTATCCAATTGGGATACACTGAGAAGAGAATTCTTGGAAAAATTCTTTCCAGCTGAAGTTACTGATAAACTAAGGAAAGATATTTCCATGATTGTTCAGGATGAATCCGAGACGCTCTATGAGTACTGGGAGCGCTTCAATAATCTTCTGGAAGCTTGCCCCCACCATATGATTGACAAGATAGTGTTACTCGGTTATGTCACACAGGGCATGAGGCCCCAAGATAAGACCACATTGGAAAGTGCTAGCAATAGGTCTATGAAAAAGTACAAGACCACTGATGAGGCATGGCAATTGATCAGTGACTTAGCTGAATCTACTAGGAATCACAGGCAGAAACAAGGCCGTGCAAAAGTCGTTGCAGAAGTATCCTCTAGCAGAGAGACTACTGATTTAACTCAGAGTATTTGTGAAATGACCAACTTGCTGAAGCAAATGCAATTGAATCAACAACAAGTTCAGCAAGCTCAACCTTCTCCACCACAGCAAAACCAACAGTTAGTCCCACAGAGAGTTTGCGGAATCTGTGCTGATTATAGCCACTATACTGATGAATGTCCGCAGCTCCAGCAGGAAGACAACACCGTGGCAGCCACACATAACTTCTATGACCGCCCCAACCAAGGGTACAATCAAGGTGGCAATTACAACCACGGATGGCAAGACAATTCTAACCAGAATTGGAGGGACAACAACAACAGAGGAGGCAGAGATAATCAGGGAAATCAGAGGTGGAATAACAACAACAACAGGCAGCAGAATCAGAATCAGCCTTACAGAGCACCTCACCTAAGGCAATCCCAAGGACCACAAAATACCCTACAGCAGGCCTCTCAATTTACCTATCCTTCTGCATCTGCTAATGATGACTTACTACAATCTATGGATCGGAGACAGCAGACCATGGAAAATAACATTAATGCCACTCTAAATGGTCTGATTGCTACTTTGCAAGCTCTTGTCTCCCAGATTGGATCAATGAACAACTCCAATAACCAACCTTTGAGCTCCAGTGGAATCCCCTCTCAACCATTACCCAATCCAAAGGGTGGCATCAATGCCATCACCCTGAGGTCCGGAACCATACTACAGGACATTGCTGAAGAAGAAGAAGTGCAACCACAAGAGGAAGCATTAAAAGGCGCAGACACTGCAGAAGACACCACTCCTATTCCATTTCCACAACTTGCAAGGAAGCCCAGGAAATAGTTGGAACCTGATCCAAAAATGGTAGAGATATTCAAAAAGGTTGAGTTAACTATTCCCCTTTTTTATGTTATTCAACAGGTACCTAAATATGCAAAGTTTCTAAAAGATTTATGTATACATAAAGAAAACATTAATGAATTAGAAACTATTCCTTTAGGAAGTTCCATATCTGCTTTAATGGGAGGTTTACCTGAAAAGTGCAGTGACCCAGGTCCTTGTATGGTTAATTGTACTATTGGTGTAGTGTTTTCTGATTGCATGTGTGATTTAGAAGCATGTGTGAGTATAATTCCTTTGTCTATATATTATATTTTGAGGCTCTGATAAACCCATATTTCATGAGTTCTTTTGTGCTTAATTAGAGTGATTTATTCAACTCTTCACCTACTTATTCACATTAATTGTATGGTTTTACTTTCCCTTCCTTATTATGTCATATTGTGAAAAACATGTTTCCTAAGCTTTAAAATCAATTAATTTAATTACCTTTATTTCCATTCGATGCCGTGATTAGTGTGTTGAGTAGTTTCAGATTTTCTAAGGAAGAATGACTTAAAGGATGAAAAAGGAAACATACTAAAATGGAAGGAGGAAGCGAAACAGAGCTTTAAGGAAACTGGTATCCACGCGATCGCATGGATGACGCGATCGCGTGCCAAGCACGAATCAGCAGCGACACGGCCGCATGACTGACGCGACCGCGCGCCTTAAGCAGAACGCATATGACGCAGTCGCATGACTGACGCGATCGCGTGGCAAGGAAAGGCTCCAAATGACGCGACCGCGTGACCCACGCGGACGCGTGACAGGGGCCACGTATCAGAATTTACAGAATGCGCCCCCAGCGAATTCTGAAGCCCTTTTTGGACCAAATCCAAGTACAGACAGCATAGACCAGAGGTTATAAAGTGTGGGAATGCATCCATTCAAAGAGAGCTCGCATATTTTTACCTTTCAATGATTTAGATTTAGTTGAGAGGGAGATCTTCTCTCTCTCTCTTTTAGGATTTAGGATTTCTTCTTGTTTTAAGAGTAACTCTGGATCCCAGGTTTAATGTTCTTTTATTTTAGTTTTACTTTTATTTATTTATTCCAACATTTGAATTGATTATTATAATTTGATTTACGAATTATTCCATGTTACAGACAGTTATTCGAATTAATGACAATTGAGGTATTTTCAGTTTATGATTGTTCTCTTTGATTTAAGTCTCCATTGCTTCCTATCTAAGGATATTTTTATTATTCCAGCAATTTTACTTTTTCCCTTTTTGGTTCTGGTTAAGAATTTAGTAACTCAACAGTTATTAAACTCAACATAATTGATAATCGTTATCTTGCTAATTGAGCTGAACTTAAGCAATCCCAACCTTTTCTTAGGAAATAATTAGGATTCAAAGGTCAATTTAATTAGTCCCCTGACTTTCCTTTGCCCTAGTAAAGGTTGACCAAGTGGAGTTTAGATTCAACTTTCATTATAGTTGAGAGAGATAACTACGTTGGACCTCCGACTTCTCTTACCTTGCCAAAAGTTTGCTTTACAGTATTTATTTATTTTAATTGCCATTTACTTTACTTGTCATTTAAATTACTTGCTTCTCATCTTCTAAACCCCGATTACAACCTTTATAGCCAATAATAAGAACACACTTCCTCGCAGTTACTTGAGAAGACGACCCGAGGTTTGAATACTCGGTTAACAATTTCTAAAGGGGTTTGTTACTTGTGACACCCGAAACGTTTGTACGAAGGGATTTCTGTCGGTTTAGAGACTATATCTACAACGCGATTGTTTTTATGACATTCTTTACTGGCAAAAATCCTAATGTCAAAAAATGGCGCCGTTGCCGGGGAACTGGTAACGTGTGCCTTATTATTGGTTATTGTAAATATTTTTCTTTTGCTTGTTTATTTATTTTTGTTTTTCCTTTTTATCTTTATTTGCTACTATGAACTCTCACCCCCCTCGCTTTGAGTTTGGTTCTAATATTGTTAAAGGAAATAGAAGTTACAGCAGGAATGTGCATCAAGGTCAGACCAATCAAGGATGGATGGAACCAAGAGGATCTAATCAACCCTTTTGGCAGCAACACCCTCCGAGATATCCTGGACAAAGACCATTCTACCGTGCATACCCAGCTGAAAGACATGGTGGACAACCTTGTAACTACCAACAAGCCCCACCCCGTGCATATGAACCATCCTTTCAACATAACCTCGAACCACCACACTCACAAGCTTCTCTTCACCATTCGCCATCATATGATCCTTCCTTACCCCAATACCAATCCAATCGTTCCCAATCATCACCACTTTCCTTTGTATCATGTCCAAGTCTGGCAAACCGCGAAGCAGAGGATCGCCTAAAAGAAACAGTAATTAAATTTCAAATAACCATTCAACAACTGGAGCAAGCACTAATTCAATGGGCCACTAGACGCTCAAATATACAAGGATCAACCACAGCTCTATGTGGACAGCCCGATGAAGAGCGTAGCATGAAAGAAATACTAGAGACTCCAGTAGACAAGACAGAGAATGAATTCGTACTAGAACAAGTGGAAGAAGCTGTCATTGTCCAAGAAGAAGAGTTGGTTGAAGATCTAGGAGATGCTGAACTTCCTTGGGAATCCAGAATTGAGGAAAACTCCGTCCAAGATGCTACAGTTAATGCTAAGGAGGATACCGTACAATCTCCAAGGCAAGTCGTTTACGAAGAATCAGACGGAATAATCCAAGGAGCAAATTTCCTTGATGATGATAGTTACAAGTCTAGTTCTCCTAGTGATGAACTTGCGTCCGCAAGTGAATTCTCTGAGATCGAAGAATCTTCCCCAAGTGAATATGAAGATGATACGGAGGTAGATTTCTCTCGACCTCCAATCTATGACTCAAGTGATGAGGAAGACATAGAAGACTTTGACCAGGATACAGATACAATTGAAGATCTTTGCAAGGAAATGGAAGAATTCACAGAAGAGCACAAGGAAACGGAACTTGCAGAACCACCAAAAACACCTATCCCAAGGCCATTACCACCTAATACAAGCTTCAAGTGGGTACAATCCTTAACTTATAATTTTACTTATTCACTTGAATATGGTTTGCTTGAAACAGATGGCCAACTTAGAGCTCTCTACGGCTTTAACAGTAAGAGGGAATTGGCTCGTACTCAGAGCTGGTGCACCAGGTTCAATAAGGTTCCACGCTTCACCTCGAAGTACACGGATTGGTATCATGCTCAATTGCATGGATCACAGAGAACGTTTGGTCACCACGGTGAGATTCTACTTTTTAACCCGCCCGAATGGAAACTTACAAATCAAAACAGAGGCGGATCTAAAAACACAGCTTGGGATCATGGATTATATTCTGACATTCGTCATCCCGGGAGGCTGAATATCTGTTTGAAGCTGCTCAGAAGCTTTACATGCCTAGTTTGGGACCCCGGAGGCTATTGGCATTCCAAGCACTGGTGGAAATTTTTGGACGAATTTAAACATAAGCCACCATAACATGATACTCTTCCAATGTCCAACTTAAGGACTTTAACTAAAAGTGCTAGGTGGGAGACAACCCACCATGGTATGGTCGCTTCTTTCTCAATCTATTTCTTGTTTATTGTTTTCAATTTACCCTCTTTTTATTTTAACATTAACCTGGAATCATGCATAGCATTCATGTTAATCACTGCATCCTGCATTTTTCAGTTAAAAAAAAAGAGGTTGCACGACGCGACCGCATACCTCATGCGATCGCGTCATATCGCGAAAAACACCACCCATGCGACCGCGTCACCCACGCGACCGCGTGATATATATATCGGCGTAAGGATCTAACGAACAAAAAGTTGGGCTGGAATCGTGCGGCTCTTGTGCGTTTCGCACAAATTGGCCCACGCGATCGCATGCCCCATGCGATCGCGTCACTTACCCAATACCAATCCCACGCGACCGCGTGAGCGACGCGATCGCGTCGCATGGATTACATATCACTCCAAAAGGAGACAGAGAGTTGTGCTGAAACGGCGCTGGAGTCGTGCGTTTAGCACGAATTCCAGCGACGCGATCGCGCGACCCACGCGATCGCGTCACCCCTCTTTCCCCCCTCTCATGCGATCGCGCGACCCACGCGATCGCGTTCCCCCCATTTTCACCCCAACCACGCGACTGCGTGCCCAACGCGGCCGCGTGGATTCGAAAATATAACCCCCAGCCAGCGAACCCTATCAGTCGCGCAGCCCCCCCTTCACCCCCAACCCTTTTCTCTCTCTATGTTCTTCCTCCCCCAGCCACCGCCGGCCAGCCACCACGCCACCACTCCGACGCCGCCGCCGTCCAGATGCCACCGCCGTACCACCCCCTCCCCTTCTCTCTTCTTCCTTCTTCCTCTCTCCTCCCCTCTCCACCACAACCACCTCCGCGAGCACCGCCCAGCCACCGCCGGCCATCCAGCCGCGCCCCCTCTCCGCCACCCACCCGTTCCCTTCCCCTATCCTCTTCCTCTCTCACTAACCCTAACACCTCCCTCCGCCACTGCCCCCTCAGCCACCACCGCGACGCCGTGCACCACCACCGCGCCGGACGCCGCCGCAGCCACTTTCTTCCCTGTTCCACCCCTTCCGCTTACCAGGTTCCGCAACATGCAATCCTTTTTATCCGTTCGTCACTTTTCTGTATTTTTTATTCCGTTTATGTTCATGATTAGGTTAGCTAGACTTGCATGTTGTAGTGGATTTTTAGGTTGTTAGGTAGCTTAGGCTGTGGTTAGTGGATCTAGGTCTGTTTACTTGCACTGTTTTTACTTCTATTTTATCCTATGTGCAAATATGTTGCTGCTATAATCATGTTTCATATGCTGCTTTCTTGTATGTTGCTTCTGTTTACATTGAGTTTTTATGTTTATTTTATATCTATGTACATGCAGCTTGATTTTTTTTAATTCATATGAACTGATATAATTGCTGTTTATTTTCCGGGACAATCCAATTTTAGCCGGAATGCTGCCCAAATTTGTTTGAAAATTGTTTTCTTTCTTGTTTTGGTTTGGCATTTCTGAAATCTGTTTTACTCTGCTTTACCCAAACCATTACATGAATGCTATGGCAGACTTTCTTATCCTCTTTGATTTCCTAGTTCATAACCTGCATTTGTGATTCACTGATTCCAATTTCTGATTTCTTTATTTCTATTCGAATCAGCATCACCATGTTTTCTTTATTCGATTATGAGCACTTCTATTCTTACCTGTGAATCCTTGTTATATGGAATTTTTTCTATGCCACTTACTTTCCTAACTCACTAATTTTAATTTACTAATTTCTTTTTACCATACTAACCCTCTTGATCTCTTTTCTGATTACTTTTACTTCCTCTAACTTTCTCACTATGGCATATTGATTTTTTTTCTTTCCATTTAACATTAATTCAATCACATTTCAATTGCTCATTTTCCTTATTCTATTTCTCCCTTACCGCTTTGAGTTTTCTTTGTTTAATTGCCTATTTACTTTCCTATTTTTTTATCCATTCCTGGTTTTCTATTTTTCAGGATGTCTGCCTCACAGAGGAAAGGAAAAGGCAAGGCTACTGGCAAGCGCAAGAGAGGAGATTCCTCCCAGTCCATCATTGCTCTAATGCACGATTCCTCATGGCGGGAGAAGAACTTTACACAGCAGGAAAAAGCTGACCAGCTGCTCCCTTCGACTGATCCTATAAAATTTGCAAATCGGTACTGTGAGATGAAGTACCCGACTTTTGCAAACTCCAGAAATCTATACCTGGAACGTACCTTGAAGATTCCAGAAGCCCTCCAGCAATACACTACTGAGTAAATCAAGCAATGGGGCTGGTTCTTTCTAGAGAGACTACTGACAGAGGTCAATGCATCTTGGGTTCGGGAATTCTATTACAACTACTACCTTACTACCCTAGATGCAGTGAACCTGAGGGGAAAGCAAATTCTGGTCACTGAGGAGGCCATAGAGACCATTCTCCAGCTCCCAGCCAAGTCCGATCAGCCAGATGGTTTTGCACAGGCTGAGGAGGACATGGGCCAGATGCAGTTTGACTGGGACGCCGTGAAGGCACGGATAGCTCTCGACCCTGCTGTTCCTTGGGAGATGGGCCAGAACACTACTATGCCTAGAAGGATCAAGAGAGTGTACTTGAATGATGAGGCTCGGCTATGGCATCAGATCTTGAGTAATTTTGTGATGCCGAGTGCTCACGAGACGGAGATCCCGGCTACCATGATCACCCTCGTTTGGTGTGTGCTGGAGGATAAGGACCTTTATCTGCCACGTTTCATTCGGCACTATATGGCCAGGGTCCACGTCCGCGGCACCCTCCCTTTTCCGTATCTGATTACACAGCTAGGCCGTCGAGCTGACGTGCCATGGGAGGATGCCGATGAGAGACCACCAGCGGCGGATTGCAGGAAGATCATTCCTCACAGCAGGAACTTTCTTGCTTTGGGCTACAGACCACCACCTGTCACTGCTACTGATGAGACAGCCCCTCCGTCTGCTGGACCCTCTTCATCCACAGCTGCCACAGCTGCCCCTGCTGCCACCACTACACCTCCACCCGCCTCTGAGCCGGTTTATCGCCTCGTGCACCGTCTATTCCGCCAGCTTGATCAGATGGAGCGCCGTAACAGGCACCGGTATGAGAGATTGGAGCGCCGCAGCAGGCGATGCTATTCCCATCTGAAGCTGATGATCAGACAGGGCGCCGACATCCCCTCCGAGCCCGACACACCATCAGAGCCATCAGAGGAGGAGGAGGTTGAGCACGAGGAGGAGCCTCATTCCCAGGCGGAGACTCATCAGCAGGCAGGCACAGAGCACGCCACACCACAGCAGGAGGCCCCACATCAGCTTGAGGCTGCAGATCTGGAGATCCCGCTCCAGTCAGTCCCTCCTCTACATCAGCCAGACTCTCAGCCCACCACCGCCACAGAGACCCCAGCTACCATCCCTACCAGTGATGACACTCCTTCACACCCGACTTGATTGAGCATCGGGGACGATGCTTCATTTTAAGTGTGGGGAGGTCACCATCTCTGGCGTTTATTTTGGTGAACTACTACATACTTTTTCTTTTATTTTGGATATTTTTCTGTACTTTTCTCTTTTTCTTTTATTGTTATTTTCTAAGTACTTATACATTGCTACTTGTGTATTTTACTCTATTTTCTGCATTTTGCATCTTTAGTTCATACTTTAGCCATTTAGTTTATTTTAGTTATTTAGTTTAGTTTGCAATTCTGATTTATTAGTGGATTAATTAGTATAGTTTACCCTTTTTAACATAAGACAGTATAGTTTAAATTGAAAAATATAAAAAGGAAGTAAACTAGGAAATTGAACATATCAGATTTAAATCCACAAAACTTGTATATAGCATTACATGATGTAATTAAGCTGACAACATTTCATCAAGAAGGAACATTAAAACTTTAAAAGCCACCCTAAATAATTTTTTTATGAGAATAATGGGAATTTTTAACTAAACCTGCATACAATATATAAATGATATATGATGCTTGAGTTAGAGAACACACAGCCTGTGAGTCTTGAGCTTAAATTGTATGGTTGCATTCAAACCATAATTTCATTTCTGTGTGTTACATTTCTTTTTATTCTGATGTTCTTTCCTTTGCTTTAATCTATATGTCCAATTATAGAATATAGAATAGATACATACCAAGAAAATGATTGAGGCCATCATTTGATTTTAGCTCACTCACCCCAAATTAGCCTATCTTTTACATCACCCTTGTTAGCCTCCTTGAGCCTTTTAAAACCCCTTTATTCTATTTAGCCAAATTACTAGCCTTAAGCAGAAAAACAAAAGAAAATCCCAAGTGAATCCTTGGTTAGCTTAAGATAGAAAATTATAAATAGAGTAGAATGTGGGAAACCTTTTGGGAACATGGATGATAGAAACAAAAGGTAGAAAAGTTAAAAGGAATAAAATAAAATTTGGGAAGCATGCTCATGAGAAAATCTAAGTGATTCAATTACCATGTGCATTAAAAAAAAAGAAGAGAGAGAAAGTTATTTTTTTAGCAATTGAATAAAAGGGGATACAAAAGAAATTCCCCAATGCAAAATAAAAACAATGCACATGGGATAAAAATAAAAGAGTGAAACATGAGCATGTAACAATAAGTGGGATAATATGGGAGAATAGGTAAAGAAGTTTTATCTTGCTAGAAATGTATGTTAGGTGAGATCTTAGTCTAATTAAGGATTCGCTTATTACTCACTTAACCCTATACATAAATCCTTACCTTTACCTTGGCCCCATTACAACCTTAATTAAAGACCTCATGACTTTTTGGTATGACTATATTCTATAATTGTTGATTGGTTAGATGAAGAACAAAGCTATATAAATTAAGAATAAAAAGAAAGATGCAGTGAATAAACCCAATAAACAATGAGTGACTAGAGAGTAAACACAAAATCCAGTGAGGGTTCAATTACTCATCAACATATATCTGTACTTAATTTACTAATTATTTTGCAAGTTTGTACAATGTTTTCTTTCTCATCTCATTTGCTAAAATGCTTTATTATTTAAGGGTTGGCTATATATACATGAATCCTTGAGAATGTGGATTAACTTGACTACATGTAAGCTTTATATATGAGTGAATAAATTAGAGTTGCATGATGCATCATTCATTTAGGTAGTTGCATTAAAATTAGGTTGCATTGCATGACATTCCATCACTTTAACCTTAGTTATTTACCTTGGATTTAGCATGAGGACATGCTAGTGTTTAAGTGTGGGGAGGTTGATAAACCCATATTTCATGAGTTTTTTTGTGCTTAATTAGAGTGATTTATTCAACTCTTCACCTACTTATTCACATTAATTGCATGGTTTTACTTTCCCTTCCTTATTATGTCATATTGTGAAAAACATGTTTCCTAAGCTTTAAAATCAATTAATTTAATTACCTTTATTTCCATTCGATGCCGTGATTAGTGTGTTGAGTAGTTTCAGATTTTCTAAGGAAGAATGACTTAAAGGATGAAAAAAGAAACATACTAAAATGGAAGGAGGAAGCAAAACAGAGCTTTAAGGAAACTGGTATCCACGCGATCGCATGGATGACGCGATCGCGTGCCAAGCACGAATCAGCAGCGACGCGGCCGCATGACTGACGCGACTGCGCGCCTTAAGCAGAATGCATATGACGCGGTCGCATGACTGCCGTGACCGCGTGGCAAGGAAAGGCTCCAAATGACGCGACCGCGTGACCCACGCGGACGCGTGACAGGGGCCACGTATCAGAATTTATAGAATGGGCCCCCAGCGAATTTTGAAGCCCTTTTTGGCCCAAATCCAAGTACAGACAGCATAGACCAGAGGTTATAAAGTGTGAGAATGCATCCATTCAAAGAGAGCTCGCATATTTTTACCTTTCAATGATTTAGATTTAGTTGAGAGGGAGATCTTCTCTCTTTCTCTCTTTTAGGATTTAGGATTTTTTTCTTGTTTTAAGAGTAACTCTGGATCCCAGGTTTAATGTTCTTTTACTTTAGTTTTACTTTTATTTATTTATTCCAACATTTGAATTGATTATTATAATTTGATTTACGAATTATTCCATGTTACAGACAGTTATTCGAATTAATGACAATTGAGGTATTTTCAGTTTATGATTGTTCTCTTTGATTTAAGTCACCATTGCTTCCTATCTAAGGATATTTTTATTATTCCAGCAATTTTACTTTTTTCCTTTTTGGTTCTGGTTAAGAATTTAGTAACTCAACAGTTATTAAATTCAACATAATTGATAATCGTTATCTTGCTAATTGAGCTGAACTTAAGCAATCCCAACATTTTCTTAGGAAATAATTAGGATTCAAAGGTCAATTTAATTAGTCCCCTGACTTTCCTTTGCCCTAGTAAAGGTTGACCAAGTGGAGTTTAGATTCAACTTTCATTATAATTGAGAGAGATAACTACGTTGGACCTCCGACTTCTCTTACCTTGCCAAAAGTTTGCTTTACAGTATTTATTTATTTTAATTGCCATTTACTTTACTTGTCATTTAAATTACTTGCTTCTCATCTTCTAAACCCCAATTACAACCTTTATAGCCAATAATAAGAACACACTTCCTCGCAGTTCCTTGAGAAGACGACCCAAGGTTTGAATACTCGGTTAACAATTTCTAAAGGGGTTTGTTACTTGTGACACCCAAAACGTTTGTACGAAGGGATTTCTGTCGGTTTAGAGACTATATCTACAACGCGACTGTTTTTATGACATTCTTTACTGGCAAAAATCCTAACGTCAGGCTCCCTCCCTTGAAAAGGTCGGCAGCTCGTTTTGTGTTAGCAGATAAAAGCATTATTACAGTGGCTGGAGTTGCTGAAGATATTTTAGTGGGCATTAAAGGGCTCACATTTCCCATACATTTTTATATCCTGGAAATGCCCCAAAATGACTCAGACAAGCCATCATCAATCCTACTCGAAAGACCATTCTTGAAGACCTCAAAGTTTAAATTAGATGCTTTTTCAGGAACATACTCTTTTGAAATAGATGGCAGAGTAGTAATCTTCAATCTGAATGGAGTTATGAAGCATCCTCCGGAGGATCAGTCTATCCTCAAGTGTGACATTATAGATGAAACCGTGGCTGAAGTTCACCAGGAGGAATTTGAAGAGAAGCACACAGGACAAGGTCCAAGTGTGGGGACACTCTCAGAGGACAACGACAGTGCCTTACCACTGTTACCAGCTCCAGACAACCCAGAGCCTGAACATGATCAGAAGTTAGAGTTAAAACCCCTTCCTCCACACCTCAAATATGCTTACCTTGAAGACGGGCAGAAGTTTCCGGTTATCATTGCAAGGGAACTCACTTCTCAACAAGAAGCACATTTATTTAGTGTGCTGAGGAGGCACAAGAAGGCAATTGGGTGGAGTTTGGCAGACATAGTAGGCATAAATCCTCAAGTCTGTGAGCATAGAATATTTTTAGAAGAGGAAGCAAGACCTGTCCGTCAACCCCAGAGAAGACTGAACCCCACTATGCTAGAGGTTGTCAAAAAGGAAGTGACCAGACTACTAGAGGCAGATATCATCTATCCCATTTCAGACAGTGAATGGGTAAGTCCAGTACAAGTGGTGCCAAAGAAGTCTGGAGTCACTGCAGTGAAGACTGAGCATGGAGAGCTCCTGACAACCAGAGTTCAGAACGCCTGGAGGGTCTGCATTGACTACAGACGCCTCAACCAAGCAACCCGTAAGGATCACTATCCTCTTCCATTCATTGATCAAATGCTGGATTGCCTGTCAGGTAAATCGCATTATTGTTTTTTAGATGGTTACACATGTTATTTCCAGATTCATATAGCTCCTGAGGATCAGGAAAAGACTACTTTTACATGTCCTTTTGGGACTTATGCTTACAAGAGAATGCCCTTTTGCTTGTGCAATGCACCAGCTACTTTCTAAAGGTGCATGATGAGTCTTTTCTCTGATCTTATTGAGGACTGTATGGAGGTTTTTATGGATGATTTTAGTGTATACGGCGATTCCTTTAGCCTTTGCTTAGATGGATTATCTAGAGTATTAGATAGATGTGTCAGTACAAACCTGGTATTAAATTTTGAAAAATGTCACTTTATGGTTAAACAAAGGATTGTACTAGGACATGTTGTGTCTAATACTGGCATTTCTGTAGATCCAGCAAAGGTGGATGTTATTTCTAGTTTACCTTACCCCTCTTCTGTGAGGGAGGTCCGTTCTTTCCTTGGCCATACAGGCTTTTACATGAGGTTTATTAAGGACTTCAGTAAGGTAGCACTTCCCTTATCCAGGCTACTGCAGAAAGATATCGAGTTCGAGTTCCGTGAAAATTGCAAACAAGCGTTTGATAAGCTGAAAATCGCCCTGACTCAAGCTCCAATTGTGAGAGGACCAGACTGGAGCCAACCATTTGAAATAATGTGTGATGCTTCCAACCATGCCGTAGGAGCAACACTGGCTCAACGTGAAGGTAAGGATCCTTTTGTTATTGCGTACGCGTCTAAAACATTAGATGCCGCTCAATCTAATTACACTACTACTGAGAAAGAGCTTCTTGCTATTGTTTTTGCTCTGGATAAATTCCGAGGCTATTTACTTGGTACTAAAGTAGTAGTGTATTCAGACCACGCAGCTCTAAAGTATTTATTAGCTAAAAAGGAGTCCAAACCAAGGCTTATACGTTGGATACTGCTATTACAAGAATTTGATTTGGAAATTAAGGACAGGAGTGGTAACCAGAATTTAGTGGCAGACCACTTGAGTCGCCTTGAACATATTACAGATGATTCCACTCCTATAGCTGATAATTTCCCATTTGATAACCTGCAAGCAGTATTTGAAATAGTCCCTTGGTATGCACCTGTAGCTAATTATCTAGTTAGCCGCAGTTTTCCTCCAAACTTTTCTAAACATCAAAGAGACAAGCTGAAAAGCGAGTCTAAATATTATATATGGGATGACCCATATTTATGGAGATGTGGTGCTAACCAGGTAATTAGACGGTGTGTGCCTCAATCAGAATTCCAGTACATCTTAGAGGCCTGTCACTCATCTGAGAGTGGAGGACATTTTGGCCCTCAAAGAACTGCTCGAAAAATCTTAGACTGTGGATTCTGGTGGCCTACTCTTTTTCGGGACACTGCTGAATTTTGTAGATCTTGTTTTCCATGCTAGAAATTTGGTAATATATCCAGGAGGGATGAGATGCCTCAACAGATTATGCTTTTCTGTGAAATTTTTGATGTTTGGGGCATTGACTTCATGGGTCCATTTCCAAATTCTAATGGTAATTTCTATATATTGTTAGCTATGGATTACGTTTCCGAATGGGTGGAAGCGATTCCTACCCGCAATGATGATGCTAACACTGTTGTTTCCTTTGTGAGAAATCATATTATTTGTCGCTTTGGATCACCACGAGCAATCGTGAGCGATCAAGGCACCCATTTTTATAACAGGAGACTAACAGGACTAATGAAGAAGCATAGGATAATTCATAAAGTTGCAACAGCCTACCATCCTCAGACTAATGGGCAAGCCGAGGTGTCGAATAGAGAGATAAAGTGTATCTTGCAGAAGATAGTCAAACCTCATAGAAGAGACTGGAGCACCAGGCTACAAGATGCACTCTGGGCATACAGAACAGCATACAAAACCCCCATTGGGATGAGTCCTTTCCACTTAGTTTATGGAAAAGCTTGTCATCTCCCTGTTGAAGTAGAGCACAAAGCCTTCTGAGCAGTAAAGGAATGCAACATGGGAATTGAAAAAGCCAGAGCTGAAAGGAAGTTGCAACTGCAGGAACCGGAGAGCCTTCGCCTAGAAGCTTATGAGAACTCAAGACTATACAAGGAGAAGATGAAGGCTGTACATGATCAGCACATCAAGAGGATAGAGTTCCAACCTGGGGACTTAGTCCTCCTTTACAAATCTCGACTGAGGCTCATGCCAGGCAAGTTGAGATCAAGATGGGAAGGTCCATACAGAGTAGAGAAGGCCGAACCGTACGGAGTTTATCACCTAAGCCATCCTTCAAACTCTGAACTTATCAAAGTTAATGAACATCGTTTAAAGCTGTACCATGGCGAGAAGCTGAAGAAAAACAAGGAGCTCGAGATCTTCCTCTTGGAAGACCCCCATATAGCCGAAAACTAAGCTAGTGGAGCATCCAACTTACGGACGTTAAAGCAAAGTGCTAGGTGGGAGACAACCCACCATGGTATGATCGTTCTTTTCTTTATTTTTCGTTCTCTTATTCAATAACTCTTCTCTTCATTAGTACATTTCATGCATATGCATTTCCGTACTTTTATTTTCATTAAAAAAAAAATCATCACGCGACGCGACCGCCTCATTGACGCGTCCGCGTCGCACGGATATGGGAGACAATAATAATATGAACAGAGAGTTACGCAGGAGCAGGGCTGGAGGCGTGCCAATGGCACAAATCACCCCATGCGACCGCGTCATATGGGAATAATGGCCTCCTACGCGACCGCGTGCCCCACGCGGCCGCGTGACCAGGATTTCGACGTCAAAGTGGTGCACACCTGAAAGTTGTGCTAGAGTGGTGCTGGACTGGCGCTGGATGCGTAGTCCCTCTCACGCAATCGCGTGCCCCACGCGTCCGCGTCATATCCTTCTGAAAGCCCACTCACGCGATCGCATGCCCCACGCGATCGTGTCACCCAAAATTTGGCACTAATATGATTTTGAACAGAGAGTTGTGCGAGTGCGAGGCTGCCCTCGCGCCAATGGCATAAAACGGGTCACGCGACCGCGTGACCGACGCGATCACGTCATTCACTTCAGCGCAAGTCGCGCGACCGCGTTCCCCACACGACCGCGTCGAATGCGCCACACAGCTTCCCTGCTTTGTCACTTATCTTATCTTTCTCTTCCCCAAATCCTATTTTTCTTTTTCCCTCCTTAATTCCCCCTTCTTCCTTCTTCCTTCTCTCTCACTTTTTACACTTTCTACTCTCTCTCTCACCTCCACTAACAAGGTTTTCTTGTCTCCTTCTCTCCTTACTTTTCTATTTTTCTTCTTATTTTTATATGTTATCTTCTTTTCTTTTCGTTTTACTTTCATTATTCATATTTTCTTTTTCTTTCTTTTTCCTTTTTACATGGTGTTGGAAATTTATTTGAGTCATTAATTCTCCTTACATGCTTGTGGATTGTTCTAAATTTGTTTGACAATTATATATTGCTTTTTCAGGGATTACTTGCATGTTCAAATTCTTATTTTCAAGAGCTTCTTCTACATGCATGCTATGTGTTTGTGAAAAAGCCCATATGGCATTATGAACTTCTCTACATTTTTCTACCCTAATATTCAATGCTTGCTTTTCACAAATTCTCTTTACTATTTTATTAATTGAAATTAATTGTCAATACAAACGTGATGGTTTGTTACGAGTGATGCTTGATCTATGCTACTCATGCCCTTTGCCGGAATGCCAATAAACACCTTGCATTCACTTGTCATTATATGCACTAGCTATTTTCCATTAATGAGTTTTTACATGTATTCATGAGCGTGTGTTAACATCATTTACCTTTTAATATGCATTTATAACCATCCTTTTCCGTTCTCTTCCTTGCTCTATCTCTTTAAATTTAATTTACTTTCTCTTTCCTTCTTCAGGATGGCCACCAAGAAAGGAAAAGAGAAAGCCAATCCCAAATCAACAGCAAGGAGAGGAACGAAGAGAGCATTAGTGGCAAAGCCTTCTTCCACCGCAGTCAAGCCCTCAACAAAGAAAATTAAGAGGATTATAAAGGTTGATGATAAAGAAAGAGCCTTCCCAGCAAAGGACACTGCGCGATTCCCCAATTGCTACTGTGAGCAGATGTTCCCCATCCTGGTAGAAAGGAGTTACAACAACGAATACCTTATTCTCCTCCCAAACCACATTGCTACCTTTGTTGAGCCGCAAATTACCCGAAGACAATGGAGTTTTCTACAAAGACAGCCAAGGCAGGTCAATCTTTCTTGGGTAGTCGAGTTCTACTCCAACTACCACCTACCAATCCTACAGTCTGTCTACGTCCGTCAAAAGCAAGTCC
This sequence comes from Arachis hypogaea, assembly GCF_003086295.3. Taxonomy (NCBI): domain Eukaryota; kingdom Viridiplantae; phylum Streptophyta; class Magnoliopsida; order Fabales; family Fabaceae; genus Arachis; species Arachis hypogaea. The sequence continues at coordinate 80,747,786 of NC_092047.1, forward strand.
CCATTACAGAAGAGGCCATTCAAAAAGTTCTAAGTCTTTCCCCTGTTCCAGAAGGATTGGATGCCTTTCAAGAAGCCGCACTCAAGCGCCAGATGTACCAATTTGACTGGGACACTGTTCTCAGAGTTATCGCACTACCTGGCAGCCATTGGATCTACGGATACCATCGTACCCACCCTAAGGGAATTTCGGCTTCAGCACTTACCTTGGAGGCTCGCGTATGGGCACAAATCATGTCCCATTACGTCTTTCTGAGCACTCACGAGTCCTCCTTCACTGCAGACATGGCCGTTCTACTATGGTGCATCCTTACAGACCAGCCTCTGAACCTACCAAGACACATCCGGAATGCAATGGGACACGTACAAATTGTAGGCAACTTACCTTTTCCCGCCTTGGTCTCAGATCTTGTCTCAGCAGCCGGAGTCTCCTACAGAGCTGGGGACACCAAAGCCATGCTTCCCCGGGATGATCAGTATGTCCCTAACGGGAAGTACCTTAGACTTCCAGCAGCCACTATCAGCCAGCCTACTGAACCAATTGAAGATACTCCTTCTTCAACACCACAAGCACCCACTACTGACTAACTGCTCCAGCAGATACTTGTGAGGTTGGATCGGTAAGAACACAAAGCTAAGATGAGAGAGCGCCGTAACAAGCACCGATTCACATGCCTTAAGGAGCTGATTCTGGAAAAATTCAAGGACTCAGACACCCCAGACTCCACTTTCTTTACCAGCACAGGGAGCCATGATGGTCCCTACTGTGGAGATACTGCTACCAGCCCACCTTTGTTCCTCACAGATGGCACCGAGGACGGTGCAAAGCCTTAAGTGTGGGGAGGTCGGTCAGTACCTGACTTTCGGAGGTAATTTCTCTTCACTAGCACTAATAAATTAGGATATTTAGTTAGATTTTTCTTTTGTAGAATAGAATATTTAGTTGCATGCATGTTCTGCTTGATTGAAAAGACAATAAGTTTCTTCTAAGACCCTATCTTTGGAACAAAATTTCACTAATTTTAATTAAAACTTTTATGTTAAATTTGCTTGAAGTTGTATTTGGAACATGATTTTTGAGCTAAAGAACACACAACCTGTGAGATTTGAGCCTTTATGAATGGTTACATTATTTAACCATAATTATTTTATTCTTGTGTGTTTACTTCTCTATGATTGTAATCTATATTTTGTTTCATCCTATATGTCCAATGTTTATTATATTTATATGTTTGCATATGATTGAGGCCATTATTTGTTTAGCTCACTTATCCAAATAAAGCCTACCCTTTCAATTATCTTTGTTGGCCACTTTGAGCCTTTAAATCCCATTTGTTCTATATTTTACCATATTACTAGCCTTAAGTGGAAAAATAATTATATATCCCAAATTGAATCTTTGGTTAGCTTAAGATAGAATTGTGTGTGTTAATTAAGTATGGAAAATTGTGGGAACAAAGGATAATAAGGAAATGAGTCATGATAATATAATGGGAATTTGGATACCTACTCATGTGAAACTATAAGAATTAAAACTCTATGTGCATTGATAAGCTATGTTATTTTTTATGTTTCTATGTTTATGAAAAAAAATCCAAAAATATTCAACAAATAAATAAGGGGACAAAATTACCCCAATACTGAGTCAAGCATTCAAAGATCAATGCATATATGATAAAATCAAAATAAAAGGTTGATACATGAGTATGGATGTGAAAGAGATTTTTGGGTAGTTAGGTATGAATTCTAAAGTTATATAGAATATATATAGGTTATGTTAAAGCTTGGGTTAATTAAAGATTTAATTTATAAGCTTACTTAGCCATATATGCATCCTTACCCTTACCTTGGCCCCATTACAACCTTGAAAAGACCTCATGATGTTTGCATTGGTATATTAAATGTTGTTGATTGGTTAGGAGAAGAACAAAAATTAGAGAGCATGATTAGAGAAGGATAGAGTGATGACCCTATACACCAGAGAGACTAGAGTGTACATACATCATCAGTAAGGGTTCCATGCTTGAATTTCTATGTTCCCTGCTTTCATGAGCTATCTTCTTGCATTTTTATCTGTTCTTACTGTATAAGAATTGAGTTAGTGGAATTTGATTTATAATTATTTTGAGGAGCTTATTTACTTTAGATCAAGTGGACAAGAATCATATAGTTGCATTCGCATATATAGGCTGCATTGCATTGCATGGTTTTACATGTTCTTACTCATTCATTTTATCTCCTTCAACTAAGCATGAGGACATGCTAATGTCTAAGTGTGGGGAGGTTGATAAACCACTATTTTATGGTTTATATTGCGTTTAATTGTATGGTTTTATCATGATCTTTACCCACTTATTCATTAAATAAGCATGCATTTATAATTCCTTCCTAAAGTTATTGCATGATTGAAAACTTGCTTCCTAGAGACTTTTAATTATGTATTTTATTTCTCCTTTATTCCATTCGATGTCGTGATCTGTGTGTTAAGTGTTTCAGGCTTTATAGGGCATGAATGAGTTGGAGATTGGAAAAGAAGCTTGCAAAAATGGAAGGAACACAAGAAATTGAGGAGATGACCAGCGAGAAGCGACGCGGCCGCATGGCTCACGCGACCGTGCGAAAGAGAGGAAATCGCAGTGACGCGGCCGCATGGATGACGCGACCGCGCGGCATGGAAAAGCACGAGTGACGCGGCCGCATGGACGACGCGCCCGCGTGGCAAAGCGAAACGCCAAATGACGCGTCCACATGAATGACGCGTCCGCGTGACACGCGCGATCTGCATAATCTGCAGAATCGCTGGGGGCGATTTCGGGCCTTCTTTTGACCCAGTTTTCAGCCCAGAAAAGCAGACTAGAGGTAGAGAACATGCAGAAACCAAAGGAGACATTCATTCCGCATACTTTTAGATTTTAGATCTAGTTTTCCCCTCCTCTAGGTTTTCCCTCTACATTCATAGTTTTTAGGATTTGTTATTTTTCATTGTTTTTGCTTTTGGGATATTGAGAAGAGTTATTGCCTCATCAAGACTTCGACATTCTAGTTCGTTCTCTTTACTTGTCTCTTACTCTTCCATGTTCCTCAATTTACTTAATTTTACTATTGGATTATTTTAGCATTTATTAATACAAGAATTACTTTTATTTTCAATTAATCTTTTGATCATTATTTATCATGTCTTTCTTTAAATCCCTTTCCTATGTTATGAATGTTACATTTACAATGAGCGAGTAGTTCCCTAACTTGATAGGGAGTTGATTGAAAGGAATCCTTGAGTTGGGATGCTCAAGAGAAAGATTGTAAGTGGGTTTATTGTTGGGATGCTCTCTAGTCACTAATACCAATCCTCCCAAGAGCGGATTGGAACTTGTGGATAGAAACATCATTCCAACTTGTTTAACTTTCCCTTACTTAGTGAAGGACAACTAAACATAATAACCCTCAATTGTCAATTAATCTTGAGAGCACTCCAACAAGAATAGGGCTTCCAGCTAATCAACTCCCAGTCAAGGCTTTTATTTAAATTTATATAAATTCTCTAATTTAATTTTCTACCATTCAACTCAAACCTTTTTGAAAACATCTGATTAATAAAATAGCACACTTTTCTGCAACTCGTTGGGAGATGACCTGGGATTCATACTCCCAGTATTTTAATTTTAATTTCTGTGACACCCTTCTAAATTGATAAGTGGATTTCTGGTTTGTTGAGAACTATACTTGCAACGCATATTTTATAATCATTCTTAACTCGCCAATTTCCGCTGCCATCAATTTTTGGCGCCGTTGCCAGGGAGTTGCAATAGAGTGCTAAAGTTATTAATTGGAATTTATTTATTTACATTTTATTTTATTTTGTTACTATGAGCTGCTTGTTTCTTTCGTTAGATGACGCATTCACTTCCTGATCCAAGCTTGCCAGTATTCGATCCTGAGATTGAAAGAACTATTTCACGAATAAGGCAAGCTCGGCATCGGTTAGTCCTCTCTGAGGGCGGATCTGAAACGCCCCTTGAAAGAACTATACTTACAACGCATATTTTATAATCATTCTTAACTCGCCAATTTCCGCCGCCATCAATTGTAATGGATCACAATATGGAGAACATTTCGGAAGTGAGCGAACAGCCACAAAAGTCCTCCAATGTGGCTTCTACTGGCCCACTCTCTATAAAGACTCCCGAGAGTTTGTGCGTAACTGTGACAGCTGCCAGAGAGCTGGTAATCTGCCTCACAGTTACGCCATGCCTCAGCAAGGAATCTTAGAGATTGAGTTGTTTGACGTATGGGGTATTGACTTCATGGGCCCTTTCCCACCATCATACTCAAACACTTATATTCTGGTTGCAGTCGACTATGTATCCAATTGGGTAGAGGCCATTGCCACACCCACTAATGATACTAAGACAGTGCTAAAGTTCCTCCAGAAACATATCTTCAGCAGGTTTGGTGTCCCTAGAGCACTAATTAGTGATGGGGGCACTCACTTCTGCAACAAACAACTTTACTCTGCTATGGTCCGGTATGAAATTAGTCACAAGGTGGCAACTCCGTATCATCCACAGACAAATGGACAAGCTGAAGTCTCTAATAGAGAAATAAAAAGAATCCTGGAAGAGACTGTAAGTACTCGTAGAAAGGATTGGACGAGAAGCTTGGATGATGCTCTGTGGGCTTACAAAACAGCATTTAAGACTCCTATAGGGACCTCTCCATACCAGCTTGTGTATGGTAAGGCCTGTCATCTGCCCTTGGAACTAGAGCATAAGGCCTACTGGGCAACCAGATTCCTAAACTTTGATGCCAAATTAGCTGGAGAAAAAAGATTGCTCCAACTGAATGAGCTAGAGGAATTCAGACCAACTGCTTTCGAAAATGCCAAGCTTTACAAAGAGAAAGCAAAAAGGTGGCATGACAGAAAGCTGTCATCTAGAGTCTTTGAACTAGGACAGAAAGTTCTGTTGTTTAACTCTAGGCTCAGGCTATTCCCAGGGAAACTAAAATCCCGGTGGAGGGGACCATATGTGATTACAAGTGTGTCACCATATGGCTATGTGGAGCTTCAAGACATTGATTCTGATAAGAAGTTCATTGTTAATGGACAGAGAATCAAGCATTATCTTGAAGGCAATATTGAGCAAGAGTGCTCAAGGCTGAGGCTAGATTAAAAGCACAGCAAGGTCCAGCTAAAGACAATAAAGAAGCGCTTATTGGGAGACAACCCAATTTTTCCTTATCTATGTTAATTTTCTGTTTTCCATTTTTATTTTATGTTTTCTTTAGGATGATGATCATGTGGAGTCACAAAAATCAAAGCAAAGTCAAAAACAGCATTAAAACAGCTCACCCTGGAGGAAGAGCTTACTGGTGTTTAACACACCAGAAAGAAGCATCAAGCTGGCGTTAAACGCCAGAAACAAGCACCAAGTTGGTGTTCAACGCCAAGAAAGGGGAAAAGCTGGCGTTTAACACCAGAAACAAGTAGCAGTCTAGCGTTAAACGCCAGGATTGCACACTAAGGGCATTTTGCATGCCTTAATGGAGCAGGGATGCTAAGTCCTTGACCCCTCAGGATCTGTGGACCCCACATGATTCCCACCTACCTCATTCCAATTCAAACCATTCCCCTCCCATACCCACCCATTCACACTTCTCCTTCTACTCCCTTCCATCTTCTTTTGCTCGAGGACAAGCAAACCTTTTAAGTTTGGTATGGAAAAAAGCGTTGCTTTTTGCTTTTCTATAACTATTTATGGCACCTAAGGCCAGAGAAACCTCTAGAAAGAGGAATAGGAAGGCAGTTGCTTCCACCCCCGAGTCATGAGAGATGGAGAGGTTCATATCAAGGGTCCATAGTTCAGTGGTAGAGCATTTGACTGCAGATCAAAGAGCTATGACGGAGGAGCAACAAAGACAAGGAAGAGACATATAGGAGCTCAAGAGCACCATTGTTCTTCAAGAAGAGGAAGACGCCACCCTCACTAAGGTGGACCCGTTCCTTAATCTCCTTGTTCTTATTTCTCTATTTTTCGTTTACTATGCTTTATGTTTATTTATGTTTGGGTCTTATTACATGATCACTAGTATCTAAGTGTCTATGTCTTAAAGATATGAATGTCCTATGAATCCATCACCTTTCTTAAATGAAAAATGTTTTTTGAAAAAAAAAAAGAAGTACATGAATTTCGAATTTTAAAATAGTTTAATTATTTTGATGTGGTGGCAATACTTTTTGTTTTCTGAATGAATTCTTGAACAGTGCATATGTCTTTTGAATTTGTTGTTTATGAATGTTAAAATTGTTGGCTCTTGAAAGAATGATGAAAAAGGAGAAATGTTATTTGATAATCTGAAAAATCATAAAAATAATTCTTGAAGCAAGAAAAAGCAGTGAAGAACAAAGCTTGCAGAAAAAAATGCAAAAAAAAAGAGAGCAAGAAAAAGAAAAAGCAAGCAGAAAAAGCCAAACGCTCTTTAAACAAAAAGGCAAGAGCAAAAAGCCAATAGCCCTTAAAACCAAAAGGCAAGGGTAATAAAAAAGATCCAAGGCTTTGAGCATCAGTGGATAGGAGGGCCTAAAGGAATAAAATCCTGGCCTAAGCGGCTAACCAAGCTTTCCCTAACCATGTGCTTGTGGCGTGAAGGTGTCAAGTGAAAACTTGAGACTGAGCGGTTAAAGTCGAGGTCCAAAGCAAAAACAAAGTGTGCTTAAGAACCCTGGACACCTCTAATTGGGGACTTTAGCAAAGCTGAGTCACAATCTGAAAAGGTTCACCCAGTTATGTGTCTGTGGCATGTATGTATCCAGTGGTAATACTGGAAAACAGAGTGCTTAGGGCCACGGCCAAGACTCATAAAGTAGCTGTGTTCAAGAATCAACATACTGAACTAGGAGAATCAATATCACTATCTGAATTCTGAGTTCTTATAGATGCCAATCATTTTGAACTTCAAAGGATAAAGTGAGATGCCAAAACTGTTCAGAAGCAAAAAGCTAATAGCCCCGCTCATCTAATTAAGACTGATCTTCATAGATGTTTTTGGAATTCATTGTATATTCTCTTCTTTTTATCCTACTATTTTTTTAGTTGCTTGGGGACAAGCAACAGTTTAAGTTTGGTGTTGTGATGAGCGGATATTTTATACGCTTTTTGGGGTCAATTTCATGTAGTTTTTAGTATGTTTCAGTTAGTTTTTAGTATATTTTTATTAGTTTCTAGGCAAAATTCATATTTCTGGACTTTACTATGAGTTTGTGTGTTTTTCTATAATTTCAGGTATTTTCTGGCTGAAATTGAGGGAGCTGAGCAAAAATCTGATTCAGGCTGAAAAAGGACTGTTGATGCTGTTGGATTCTGACCTCCCTGTACTCGGAATGGATTTTTTGGAGCTACAAGAGTCCAATTGGTGCGCTCTCAATTGCGTTGGAAAGTAGACATCCAGGCCTTTCCAGAAATATATAATAGTCCATACTTTGTTCAAGGATAGAGGACGTAAACTGGCGTTCAACGCTAGTTCCATGTTGCATTCTGGCGTTAAACGCCAGAAACAGGTTACAAGTTGGAGTTAAATGCCAGAAACAGGTTACAACCTGGCGTTTAACTCTAGAAACAGCCTAGGCACGTGTAAAGCTCAAGTCTCAGCCCCAGCACATACCAAGTGGGCCCCAGAAGTGGATTTCTGCACTATCTATCTTAGTTTACTCATTTTCTGTAAACCTAGGTTACTAGTTTAGTATTTAAACAACTTTTAGAGATTTATTTTGTACCTCATGACATTTTAGATCTGAACTTTGTACTCTTTGACAGCATAAGTCTCTAAACTCCATTGTTGGGGGTGAGGAGCTCTGCTGTGTCTCGATGAATTAATGCAATTATTTCTGTTTTCTATTCAAACACGCTCGTTTCTATCTAAGATGTTCATTCGCACTTCAATACGATGGATGTGATGATCCGTGACATTCATCACCATTCTCAACCTATGAACGCGTGACTGACAACCACCTCCGTTCTACCTTCGATTGAATGAGTATCACTTGGATTCCTTAATCAGAATCTTCGTGGTATAAGCTAGAATCCATTGGCATCATTCTTGAGAATCCGGAAAGTCTAAACCTTGTCTGTGGTATCCTGAGTAGGATTCAGGGATTGAATAACTGTGAATAGCTTCAAACTCACAAGGGTTGGGCGTAGTGACAGACGCAAATGGATCAATGGATCCTATTCCAGCATGAGTGAGAACCGACAGATGATTAGCCGTGCAGTGACAGCGCACCTGGACCATTTTCACTGAGAGGACGGATGGTAGCCATTGACAACGGTGATCCACCAACACACAGCTTGCCATAGGAGGAACCTTGCGTGCGTGAAGAAGAAGACAGGGGGAAAGCAGAGATTCAGAAGACAAAACATCTCCAAAACTCCAACATATTCTCCATTACTGCATAACAAGTATTTAATTCATGCTCTTTTATTTTTCGCAATCCAAACTGATAATTATAATTGATATCCTGACTAAGAATTACAAGATAACCATAGATTGCTTCAAGCCAACAATCTCCGTGGGATTCGACCCTTACTCACGTAAGGTATTACTTGGACGACCTAGTGCACTTGCTGGTTAGTGGTACGAGTTGTGAAAAGTGTGATTTACAATTCGTGCAACAGGGCCAGTTATGGTATTCAATGCCAGTAAGGGGTTCTCTCCAGGGTGTTCTGGTTTCAACTCTAAGCGTGTTGTTCCTGTTCTAAGTACTACACATGTCACAGACTTTAAAAAGCAAGGAAAAACTATAGAAATTACTAGAAAACAACATAATATAGAATTAAACTAAAATAGACGAAAAGAAAGAAAATGAAAATACTGTATTAATGGTTGGGTTGCCTCCCAACAAGCGCTTCTTTACCGTCATTAGTTTGATGGACAGCTCCTTTATGGAGGATGGTAGGGGCTCAGATCTGCACCCATCATGGTGAACCTTGTTCCTGTACTCTCATGGATTAACTCAGCATGTTCCAGAGACAGGATCTGACTCACTGTGTGTGGAATGACTAGACTCTTAGTGAAGACAACTCTCATGCCTGGTGAAAAGTCTTCAGTTGGAATCTTCTTGTTCCTCCAGCCCTTGGGTACTTTCTTCTTCGTACCTCCTTCTTCAGTAGATGGTGATGGATGCACACCAAACTTAGGCTTGATGTCTGGGGACTCTGTATGGCTCTGTACTGAGAGAGAGGGCTAAAACACTAAGTGTTGTGCTATGGTACCTCCTTTGTCTGAAGGAGACTGAGGGTTGGGGATCTTGAAAAAGATATGATCCTCATTTAACCTAAGGACTAGCTCTCCTTTTTCCACATTAATTAAGGCCTTTGCAGTAGCAAGAAAAAGCCTTCCAAGGATGATGGAGTCATCTTTATCCTCCCCAGTGTCTAGTATCACGAAGTCTGCAGGGAGGTAAAGGTTTGTAACCTTCACAAGGACATTTTCCACCATGCCAAATGCCTGTTTAAGGGACTTGTCTGCCATCTCTAGTGAGATCTTGGCAGGTTGCACCTCTTGGATCCCAAGCTTCTTCATCACAGAGAATGGCATAAGGTTGATGCTTGAGCCAAGGTCGCACAATGTTTTCTCAAAGGTGATCATCCCTATAGTACAGGGAATAAGGAAGCTTCCAGGATCTGGCAGCTTCTGAGGTAGTTTCTTCTAGACCAAGGCACTGCATTCCTTGGTTAGCACTACCATCTCATCCTCCCTTAAGGTCTTCTTATCAGAGATTAAACTTCTTAGACATGCCTTTGAAGTGGGATTCTTCTCCAACACCTCTGCAAAAGAGATGTTGACTTGCAGCTTCTTGAGAACTACTAAGAACTGAGCAAGTTGCTTATCCTCAAGATCCTCTCGCACGTCTAGAGAGGGATGCTCTGCAGGCTCCTCCATCTTCATTGTGGCGAGCATGGGGCATTCTTGGTCTCCTCCTGAGCTCTGATTTCCTTCAGTTCCTCAATAGTAGGCTCCTCCTTTGGTTCAGCCTCAGCTTCCATAGTGAGGGCCTTGCACTCTTTCTTTGGATTCATTTCCGTGTTGCTTGGAAGAATGTTGGAGGGGGTCTCTAGGATCCTCTTGCTCAGCTGACCTACTTGTATCTCTAAATTGCGAATGGAAGACCTAGTTTCAGTCATGAAACTGTGAGTGGTCTTAGAGAGGTTGGAGACTATAGTAGCCAGGTCAGAGAGGCTTTGTGCAGGGGTCTCCATCTACTGCTGAGAGGGTTGGAAAGGTTTATTGTTGAACCTGTTCTGGTTTGTTCCACCCTGGTTGTTATTGAAGCCTTGTTGAGGCCTCTGTTGATCTCTCCACCCGAAGTTGGGGTGGTTCCTCCATTCCTAATTGAAAGTATTCGAATAGGGATTGATGTTGGATTTTCTGGAAGAGTTTTGCATGTATTTTACCTCCTCCATGGTGGTACATGCAGAGTCATTAGCATCTACTTCATATGCTGTCTCTGGGGAGTAAGCAGCTGAGCTCTACGCTCCACTCAAGTGCTGGGAGATCATGTTGATCTGCTGGAATATGAGCTTATTATGAGCTAGAATGGCATTGATAAACCACTATTTTATGGTTTATAATGTGTTTCATTGTGTGGTTTTATCATGATCTTTACCCATTTATTCATATAAGTAGCATGCATTTATATTTCATTCCTAAAATTATTACATGATTAAAAACTTGCTTCCTAAGAGACTTTTAATTATGCATTTTAATTCTCCTTTATTTCATTCGATGCCGTGATCTGTGTGTTAAATGTTTCAGGCTTTATAGGGCATGAATGAGTTGGAGATTGGAAAGGAAGCTTGCAAAAATGGAAGGAACACAAGAAGTTGAGGAGATGACCAGTGAGAAGTGACGCGGCCGCATGGCTCACGCGACCGCGCGGATTGGAATAGCACAAGTGATGCGGAGGCGTAAACGACGCGCCCGCGTGGCAAAGCAAAATGCCGAATGACGCGTCCGCATGAATGACGTGATCGCGTGACATGCGCGATCTGCATAATCTGCAGAATTCGCTGGGGGCGATTTTGGGCCCTGTTTTGACCCAGTTTTTGGCCCGAAAGAGCAGACTAGAGCCAGAGGACATGCAGAAACCAACGATGACATTCATTCTACACAATTTTAGTTTTTAGATCTAGTTTTACTCCTCCTCTAGGTTTTTCTCTCTACATATTCATAGTTCTTAGGATTTTATTTTCTATTGTTTTTTGCATTGGGATATTGAGAAGAGTTATTACCTCATCAAGACTTCGTCATTCTAATTCGTTTTCTTTACTTGGCTTTACTCTTCCATGTCCTTTAATTTACTCAATTTTACTATTGGATTATTTTAGAATTTATTAATACAAGAATTACTTTTATTTCTAATTGATTCCTTTGAGTTTTATATATCATGTCTTCCTTTAATTCCCTTTCTTATGTTATGAGTTCTACATTCACAATGAGCGAGTAGTTTCTTAGCTTGATGGGGAGTTGATTGAAAGGAACCCTTGAGTTGGGGTGCTTAAAAGAAAAATTGTAATTGGGTTTATTGTTGGAATGCTCTCTAATCACTGACACTAATCCTTTTCAATTGAGCAGATTGGAACTTGTGAATAGAAACAGCATTCCAACTTGTTTGACCTTCCCTTACCTAGTAAAGGATAACTAAACAGAACAACCTTCAATTATCAATTAATCTTGAGAGTACTGCAACAAGAATAGGGCTTCCAACTAATCTACTCGCAGTCAAGGCTTCTATTTAAATTATTTAATTTCTCCAATTTAATTTCCTGTTATTCAACTCAAACCATTTTGAAAATACCCGATTAATAAAATAGCACACCTTTCTGCAACTCGTTGGGAGATGACCTGGGACTCATACTCCCAGTATTTTAATTTTAATTTTTGTGACAACCCTTCTAAATTGATAAGCGGATCTCTGGTTGGTTAAGAACTATACTTGCAACGCATATCTTATAACAATTCTTAACTCGCCAATTTCCGCCACGTCAATTTCTGGCGCCGTTGTCGGGGAGTTGCAATAGAGTGCTAAAATTATTAATTGGAATTTATTTATTTGCATTTTATTTTATCTTGCTACTATGAGCTGCTTGTTTCTTTCGTTAGATGACGCGTTCACTTCCTGATCCAAGCTTGCCCGCATTCGATCCTGAGATTGAAAGAACTATTTCATGAATAAGGCAAGCTCGGCGTCGGTTAGTCCTCTCTGAGGACGGATCTGAAATGTCATTTGAGGAAGAAACCAGCCCCCGTTCTACTAATTCGGTTGATTTACGTGTAGGTGACATGGCAGCACCTAGGAGAGTTACTATCCAGGAGGCTGGAGCCCCTGATTTTACTATGAAACTGTTTCAAGCGCATCACCCAGCAGTGGATACAGACTTTGAAATAAAGACTGCGCTGCTCAATTTGATGCTCAAGTTTCATAGCTTACCTGCTCAAGAGCCTATCAAGCACCTGAGAGATTTTCAAGCAGCCTGTTCTACTGTCAGGCGTGATGGTGCGAATGAAACTTCTATTTTGCTAAAAGCCTTCCCGTTCTCTCTTGAGGGAAAGGCGAGAGAGTGGTACTACACTCAACCCACAATAATTGTATCCAACTGGGATACACTTAGAAGAGAATTTTTGGAAAAATTCTTTCCAGCTGAAGTTACTGATAAATTGAGGAAAGACATTTCCATGATTGTTCAGGATGAATCCGAGACTCTCTATGAATACTGGGAGCGCTTCAATAATATTCTGGAAGCATGCTCCCACCATATGATTGACAAGATAGTATTGCTCGGTTACGTCACACAGGGCATGAGGCCCCAAGATAAGACCACATTGGAAAGTGCAAGCAATGGGTCTATGAAAAAGTACAAGACCACTGATGGGGCATGGCAATTGATCAGCGACTTAGCTGAATCTACTCGAAATCACAGGCAGAAATAAGGCCGTTCAAAAGCCGTTGTAGAAGTATCCTCTAGCAGAGAGACTGCTGCTCTAACTCAGAGTATCTGTGAAATGACCAACTTGCTGAAGCAGATGCAATTGAATCAACAACAAGTTCATCAAGCTCAACCTTCTCCACCATAGCAAAGCCAACAATTAGTCCCACAGAGAGTTTACGAAATCTGTGCTGATTATAGCCATTATACTGATGAATGTCCGCAGCTCCAGCAGGAAGACAACACCGTGGCAGCCACTCATAACTTCTTTGACCGCCCCAACCAAGGGTACAATCAAGGTGGCAATTACAGCCATGGATGGCAAGACAATTCTAACCAGAATTGGAGGGACAACAACAACAGAGGAGGCAGAGATAATCAGAGAAATCAGAGGTGGAATAACAACAACAACAGGCAGCAGAATCAGAACCAGCCTTACAGAGTACCTCACCTGAGGCAATCCCAAGGACCACATAATACCCAACAGCAGACCTCTCAAATTACATATCCTTCTTCATCTTCTAATGATGACTTACTACAATCTATTGATCGGAGACAACATACCATGGAAAATAACCTTTATGCTACACTAAATGGTCTAAACTCTACTTTGCAAGCTCTTGTCTCACAGATTGGATCAATGAATAACTCCAATAACCAGCCTTTGAGCTCCAGTGAAATCCCCTCTCAACCATTACCCAATCCAAAGGGTGGCATTAATGCCATCACCCTAAGGTCTGGAACCACACTACAGGAGAGGAATCAGGAGGAGCCAAGCCCACCAGAACACGCCTCAGCTGAAGAGGTGGTAGAAATAGAAGATGTTTAAGAGGAAGAGGACATACAGGACATAGATGAAAAAAAAGAAGTTCAACCACAGGAGGAAGCACCAAGGGGCGCAGACACTGCAGAAGACACCACTCCCATTCCATTTCCATAACTTGCAAGGAAGCCCAGGAAGCAGCTGGAACCTGATCCCAAAATGGTAGAGATATTCAAAAAGGTTGAGGTAACTGTTCCTCTTTTTGATGTTATTCAACAGGTACCTAAATATTCAAAGTTTCTAAAAGATTTATGTATACATAAAGACAAAATTAATGAATTAGAAACTATTCCTTTAGGAAGTTCCATATCTGCTTTAATTGGAGGTTTACCTGAAAAGTGTAGTGACCCAGGTCCATGTATGGTTAATTGTACTATTGGTGGTGTAGTATTTTCTGACTGCATGTGTGATTTAGGAGCATGTGTGAGTATAATACCTTTGTCTATATATGATATTTTGAGGCTCCCTCCCTTAAAAAGGTCGGCAGCTCGTTTTGTGTTAGCAGATAAAAGCATTATTATAGTGGCTGGAGTTGCTGAAGATGTATTAGTGGCCATTAAGAGGCTCACATTTCCCATTGATTTTTATATCCTGGAGATGCCCCAAAATAACTCAGAGAAGCCATCATCAATCCTACTCGAAAGACCATTCCTGAAGACCTCGAAGTTTAAATTAGATGCTTTTTCAGGAACATACTCTTTTGAAATAGATGGCCGAGTAGTAACCTTCAATCTGAATGGAGTTATGAAGCATCCTCCGGAGGATCATTCTATCCTCCAATGTGACATTATAGATGAAACCGTGGCTGAAGTTCACCAGGAGGAATTTGAAGAGAAGTACATAGGACAAGGTCCAAGTGTAGGGACATTCTCAGAGGAAAATGACAGTGCTTTACCATTGTTAACAGCTCCAGACAACCCAGAGCCTGTCCATGATCAGAAGTTAGAATTAAAACCCCTTCCTCCATACCTCAAGTATGCTTACCTTGAAGACGAGCAGAAGTTCTCAGTTATCATTACAAGGGAACTCACTTCTCAACAGGAAGAGCAGTTACTTAGTGTGCTGAAGAAGCACAAGAAGACAATTGGTTGGAGTTTGGCAGACATAGTAGGCATCAAACCTCAAGTCTGTGAGCATAGGATATTTTTAGAAGAGGGAGCAAGACCTGTCTGTCAACCCCAGAGAAGACAGAACCCCACTATTTTAGAGGTTGTTAAGAAGGAAGTGACCATACTACTGGAGGCAGATATCATCTACCCCATTTCAGACAGTGAATGGGTAAGCCCAGTATAAGTGGTGTCCAAGAAGTCTGGAGTCACTACAGTGAAGAATGAGCATGGAGATCTCATTGTAACCAGATTTTAGAACGCCTGGAGGGTCTGTATTGACTACAGACGCCTCAACCAGGCCACCCGTAAGGATCACTATCCTCTTCCATTCATTGATCAAATGATGGATCGCCTGTCAGGTAAATCACATTATTGTTTTTTAGATGGTTACACAGGTTATTTCCAGATTCATATAGCTCCTGAGGATCAGGAAAAGACCACTTTTACATGTCCTTTTGGGACTTATGCTTACAAGAGAATGCCCTTTGGCTTGTGCAATGCACCAGCTACTTTCCAAAGGTGCATGATGAGTCTTTTCTCCGATCTTATTAAGGACTGTATGGAAGTTTTTATGGATGATTTTAGTGTATATGGCGATTCCTTTAGCCTTTGCTTAGATGGATTATCTAGAGTATTAGATAGATGTGTCAGTACAAACCTTGTATTAAATTTTGAAAAATGTCACTTTATGGTAAAACAAGGTATTGTACTAGGACATGTTGTGTCTAATACTGGCATTTCTATAGATCCAGCAAAGGTGGATGTTATTTCTAGTTTACCTTACCCCTCTTCTGTGAGGGAAGTCCGTTCGTTCCTTGGCCATGCAGGTTTTTATAGGAGATTCATTAAGGACTTCAGTAAGGTAGCACTTCCCTTATCCAGGCTACTGCAGAAAGATATTGAGTTTGAGTTCAGTGAGGATTGCAAACAAGCGTTGATAAGCTAAAGACCGCCCTGACTCAAGCTCCAATTGTGAGATGACCAGACTGGAGCCAGCCATTTGAAATAATGTGCGACGCCTCCAACCATGCAGTAGGAGCAGCACTGGCTCAGCGTGAAGGTAAGGACCCCTTTGTTATTGCTTATGCGTCTAAAACTTTAGATGCCGCTCAGTCTAATTACACTACTACTGAGAAAGAGCTTCTTGCTATTATTTTTGCTCTGGATAAATTCAGAGCCTATTTACTTGGTACGAAGGTAGTAGTGTACTCGGACCACGTAGCTCTGAAATATCTATTAGCTAAAAAGGAGTCCAAACCGAGGCTTATACATTGGATACTGCTATTACAAGAATTTGATTTAGAAATTAAGGATAGGAGTGGTAACCAGAATTTAGTGGCAGACCATTTGAGTCGCCTTGAGCACATTACAGATGACCCCACTCCTATAGCTGATAATTTCCCATTTGATAACCTGCAAGCAGTATCTGAGGTAGTCCCTTGGTATGCACCTGTAGCTAATTATCTAGTTAGCCGCACCTTTCCTCCAAACTTTTCTAAGCATCAAAGAGACAAGCTGAAAAGCGAGTCTAAATATTATATATGGGATGACCCATATTTATGGAGATGTGGTGCTGACCAGGTAATTAGACGGTGTCTGCCTCAATCAGAATTTCAGTCCATCTTAGAGGCCTGTCACTCATTTGAGAGTGGAGGACATTTTGGCCCTCAAAGAACAGCTAGAAAAATCTTAGACTGTGGATTCTAGTGGCCTACACTTTTTAGAGACGTTGCTGAATTTTGTAGATCTTGTTTCCCATGCCAAAAATTTGGCAATATATCCAGGAGGGATGAGATGCTTCAACAAATTATGCTTTTCTGTGAAATTTTTGATGTTTGGGGCATTGACTTCATGGGTCCATTTCCAAATTCTAATGGTTATTTTTATATATTGTTAGCTGTGGACTACGTTTCCAAATGGATGGAAGTAATTCCTACCCGCACTGATGATGCTAACACTGTTGTTTCCTTTGTGAGAAACCACATTATTTGTCGCTTTGGATCCCCACGAGCAATCGTGAGCGATCAAGGCACCCATTTTTGTAACAGGAGACTAACATGATTAATGAAGAAGCATGGGATAATTCATAAGGTTGCAACGGCCTACCATCCTCAGACTAATGGGCAAGCCGAGGTGTCGAACAGAGAGATAAAGCGTATCTTGCAGAAGATAGTCAAACCTCATAGAAGAGACTGGAGCACCAGGCTACAAGATGCACTCTAGGCATACAGAACAACATACAAAACACCCATTGGGATGAGTCCTTTCCGCTTAGTTTATGGAAAAGCTTGTCATCTCCCTGTTGAAGTAGAGCACAAAGCCTTTTGGGCAGTAAAGGAGTGCAACATGGGAATTGAGAAAGCCGGAGCTGAAAAGAAGTTGCAACTGAAAGAACTGGAAAGCCTTCGCCTAGAAGCTTATGAGAACTCAAGACTATACAAGGAGAAGATGAAGGCTGTACATGATCATCACATCAAGAGAAAAGAGTTCCAACCTGGGGACTTAGTTCTCCTTTACAAGTCTCGACTAAGGCTCATGCCAGGCAAGTTGAGATCAAGATGGGCAGGTCCATACAGAGTAGAGAAGGCCGAACCATATGGAGTTTATCACCTAAGCCATCCTTCAAGCTCTGAACTTATCAAAGTTAATGGACATCGTTTAAAGCTGTATCATGGTGAGAAGCTGAAGAAAAACAAGGAGCTCGAGATTTTCCTCTTGGAAGATCCCCACATAGCCAAAGCCTGAGCTAGTGGAGCGTCCAACTTACGGACGTTAAAGCAAAGTGCTAGGTGGGAGACAACCCACCATGGTATGATCGTTCTTTCTTTATTCTTAGTTTTTCTATTCAATAACTCTTCTCTTTATTAGTACATTTCGTGCATCTGCATTTACATACTTTTATTTCTAAAAAAAAAAAATTCACGCGACGCGACCGCCTCACTGACGCGTCCGCGTCGCAGGAGATGGGAGGAAATAATAAAAAGAACAGAGAGTCACGCAAGAGCGTGGCTGGAGGCGCGCCAGTGGCACAAATCGCCCCACGCGACTGCGTCGCCGACGCGTCCGCGTCACATGGGAACATTGGCCTCCCACGTGACCGCGTGACCCACGCGACCGCGTGCCCTAGATTTCGACTTAAAAAGGGTGCACGACCGAAAGTTGTGCAAGAGTGGTGCTGGATTGATTCTAAACGCACAAATCTTCCCACGCGGCCACGTGATTGACACGACCGCGTTATATCCCTCTAATGTTCACTCACGCAATCGCATGCCCCATGCGATCGCGTCACCCTAGATTTGGCAAAAATAACATTTCGAACAGAGAGTTGTGCGAGTGCGAGGCTACCCTCGCGCCAGTAGCATGAAACGGGTAACACGACCGCGTGACCGACGCGACCGCGTCAATCAGTATAAGTGCAATTCGCGCGACCGCGTGCCCCACGCGGCCGTGTCGCTTGCGCCGCACAGCTTCCCTGGTTTGCCAATTATCTTATCTTTCTTTCCCCCAAATCCTATTTTCTCTTATCCCTCCCTATTTCTTCCTCCTCCCTTCTTCCTTCTTCCTTCTTTCTCACTTTTTACACTCTCACTCTCTCTCTCACCCCGATTAACAAGGTTTTCTTTTTCTTCTTCCCTCCTTATTTTTCTATTTTTCCTCTTATTTTTACATGTTCTCCTCTTTTTTTTTCTTTTTACTTTCATTATTCATATTTTTTTTTTCTTTCTTTTTCCTTTTTACTTGGTGTTAGAAATTTATTTGAGTCATTATTTCTCGTTATATGCTTGTGGATTGTTGTAAATTTTTTTGGCAATTATATATTACTTTTTAAAGGGTTGCTTGCATGTTCAACTTAATACTTTCTATACCTTAATTATCATGCATGCTATGTGTTTGTGAAAAAGCCCATATGGCACTATGCACTTTTCTACGTTACTCTACTGTTCAATGCTTGCTTTTCACAAAACCCTTTCTATAAGTTATTACTTAAATATAATTGTTATTCCAGAGAAATTGTTAGTTTGACAGACTTGGTAACTTAACTAGGACATTGAATGCTTGATCTATGCTCCTCATGCCTTTGCCTGCATGCCAATAAACCTCTTGCATTTAATTGTCCTCATATGCACTTGCTATATTTCCATTGATGACCTTTTCACATGTAGTCATGACCATGTGTTAATGACATCCTCTTTACTGTACATGGATTATCACTCCTACAACCCTCTTCCTTGCTCTTTCTCTTTGAACTTAATTTCCTTCCTCTTCCCTTTTTCAGGATGGCCACCAAGAAAGGAAAGGAGAAGGCTACTCCCAAACAACCAGCAAGAAGAGGAACAAAAAGAGCATTAGTGGTAGAACCCTCTTCAACTGCGGTTAAACCCTCAACAAAAAGAACTAAGAGGAATATAAAGGTTGATGATAAAGAAAAAGCCTTCCCAGCAAAGGACACTGCGCGATTTCCCAATCGCTACTGTGAACAGGTGTTCCCCATCCTGGCAGAAAGGAGCTACAACAACGAATACCTTCTTATCCTCCCGTCCAATATTGCTACTTTTGTTGAGCCGCAAATTGCACAAAGACAATAGGGTTTCCTACAGAGACAACCGAGGCAGGTCAATCTTTCTTGGGTAGTCGAGTTCTACTTTAACTTCCACGTGCCAACCCTGCAGTCTATCTTTGTCCGTCAGAAGCAAGTCCCCATTACAGAAGAGGCCATTCAAAAAGCTCTAGGTCTCCCCCCTATTCCAGAAGGATTGGACGCCTTTCAAGAAGCCACACTCAAGCGCCAGATGTACCAATTTAACTGGGACGCTGTTCTCAGAGTTATCGTACTACCTGGTAGCCGTTGGATCTACGGATACCACCGTACCCGCCCTAAGGGAATATCGGCTTCAGCACTTACCTTGGTAGCTCGCGTATGGGCACAGATCATGTCTCATTACGTCTTTCCGAGCACTCACGAGTCCTCCTTCACTGCGGACATGGCCGTTCTACTATGGTGCATCCTTACAGACCAGCCTCTGAACCTACCAAGACACATTCGGAATGCCATGTGACACGTACAAATCGCGGGCAACTTACCTTTCCCCGCCTTGGTCTTAGATCTTGTCTCAGCAGCCGGAGTCTCCTACAGAGCTGGGGACACCAAAGCCATGCTTCCATGGGATGATCAGTATGTCCCTAACGGGAAATACATCAGACCTCCACCAGCCGCCACAAGCCATCCTACTGAACCGGTTGAAGATATTCCTTCTCCAACACTACAAGCACCTACAACAGACCAACTGCTCCATCAGATGAGAGAGCGCCGTAACAAGCGCCGATTCACTTACCTCAAGGAGCTGATTATGGGAAAATTCAAGGACTCAGACACCCCGAACTCCACGTCCTTTACTAGCACAGGAAGCCATGATGGCCCAGACTGTGGAGATACTGCTACCAGCCCACCTTTGTTTTTGACAGATGGCACCGAGGACGGTGCAAAGCCTTAAGTGTGGGGAGGTCGGTCAGTACCTAACTTTCAGAGGAAATTTCTCTTCCTTAAACACCAATAAATTAGGATATTTAGTTAGTTTTTCTTTTATAGAATAGGATAAATTGCATAGTAATAGATTAGTTGCATGCATGTTCTACTTGATTGAAAAGACAATAAGTTTCTTCTAAGACTCTATTTTTGGAACAAAAATTTCACTAATTTTAATTAAAACTTTTATGTTAAATTTGCTTGAAGTTGTATTTGGAACATGATTTTTGAGCTAAAGAACACACAACCTGTGAGATTTGAGCCTTTATGCATGGTTACATTATTTAACCATAATTATTTTATTCTTGTGTGTTTACTTCTCTATAATTGTAATCTATATTTTGTTTCATCTTATATGTCTAATGTTTATTATATTTATATATTTGCATATGATTGAGGCCATTAATTGCTTAGCTCACTTATCCAAATTAAGCCTACCCTTTCAATTACCTTTGTTAGCCACTTTGAACCTTTAAATCCCATTTGTTCTATATTTTACCACATTACTAGCCTTAAGCGGAAAAACAATTATATATCCCAAACTGAATCTTTGGTTAGCTTAAGATAGAATTGTTTGTGCTAATTAAGAATGGGAAATTTTGGGAACAAAAGATAATAAGGGAATGTGTCATGATAATATAATGGAAATTTGGAGACCTACTCATGTGAAACTATAAAAATTAAAAATCTATGTGCATTGATAATCTATGTTTATTTTTTATGCTTATGAAAAAAAAACCAAAAATATTCAATAAATAAATAAGGGGACAAAATTACCCAAATGTTAAGTTAAGAATTCAAAGATCAATGCATATATGATAAAATTAAAATAAAAAGTTGATACATGAGTATGGAATGTGAAAGGGAAATTCTAGATAGCTAGGTATGAATTCTAAAGTTATATAGAATATATATAAGTTATGTTAAAGCTTGGGTGAATTAAAGATTCAGTTTATAAGCTTACTTAGCCATATATGTATCCTTACCATTACCTTGGCCCCATTACAACCTTGAAAAGATCTCATGATGTTTGCATTGGTATATTAAATGTTGTTGATTGATTAGGAGAAGAACAAAAAAAATTAGAGAGCATGATTAGAGAAGGATAGAGTGATTGCCTTATACACTAGAGAGATTAGAGCATACATACATCATCAGTGAGGGTTCAATGCTTGAAATTCTATGTTCCCTGCTTTCATGAGCTATCTTCTTGCATTTTTACCTGTTCTTGTTGTATAGAATTGAATTAGTGGAATTTGATTTGTAATTGTTTTGAAGAGCCTATTTACTTTTGATCACGTGGACAAGAATCATATAGTTGCATTCACATATATAGGTTGCATTGCATTGCATGATTTTTACATGTTCCTACTCATTTATTTTATCTCCTTCAACTAAGCATGAGGACATGCTAATCTTTAAGTGTGGGGAGGTTGATAAACCACTATTTTATAGTTTATAATGTGTTTAATTGTGTGGTTTTATCATGATCTTTACCCACTTATTCATATAAGTAGCATGCATTTATATTTCCTTCCTAAAATTTTTATATGATTAAAAACTTGCTTCCTAAGAGACTTTTAATTATGTATTTTAATTCTCCTTTATTCCATTCGATGCAGTGATTTGTGTGTTAAATGTTTCAGGCTTTATAGGGCATGAATGAGTTGGAGATTGGAAAGGAAGCTTACAAAAATGGAAGGAACACAAGCAGTTGAGGAGATGACCAGCGAGAAGTGACGCGGCCGCATGGCTCACGCGACCGCGTGAAAGAGAGGAAATCGCAGTGACGCGGCCGCATGGCTCACGTGACCGTGCGGATTGGAATAGCACAAGTGACGCGGAGGCGTGGACGATGCGCCCGCGTGGCAAAGCAAAACGCCGAATGACGCGTTCGCATGAATGACGCGATCTCGTGACGTGCGCGATCTGCATAATCTGCAAAATTCACTGGGGATGATTTTGGGCCCTGTTTTGACCCAGTTTTCGGCCCGAAAGAGCAGACTAGTGCCAGAGGACATGTAGAAACCAACGACGACATTCATTCTACACAATTTTAGTTTTTAGATCTAGTTTTACTCCTCCTCTAGGTTTTTCTCTCTACACATTCATAGTTCTTAGGATTTTATTTTCTATTGCTTTTTGCATTGGGATATTGAGAAGAGTTATTACCTCATCAAGACTTCATCATTCTAGTTCCTTTTCTTTACTTGGCTCTACTCTTCCATGTCCTTTAATTTACTCAATTTTACTATTGGATTATTTTAGAATTTATTAATACAAGAATTACTTTTATTTCTAATTGATTCCTTTGAGTTTTATATATCATGTCTTCCTTTAATTCCCTTTCTTATGTTATGAGTTCTACATTCACAATGAGCGAGTAGTTCCTTAACTTGATGGGGAGTTGATTGAAAGGAACCCTTGAGTTGGGGTGCTTAAAAGAAAAATTGTAATTGGGTTTATTATTGGAATGCTCTCTAATCATTGACACTAATCCTTTTCAATTGAGCGGATTGGAACTTGTGAATAGAAACAGCATTCCAACTTGTTTGACCTTCCCTTACCTAGTAAAGGATAACTAAACAGAACAACCTTCAATTATCAATTAATCTTGAGAGTACTGCAACAAGAATATGGCTTCCAACTAATCTACTCCCAGTCAAGGCTTCAATTTAAATTATTTAATTGCTCCAATTTAATTTCCTGTTATTCAACTCAAACCATTTTGAAAACATCTGATTAATAAAATAGCACACCTTTCTGCAACTCGTTGGGAGACGACCTGGGACTCATACTCCAGTATTTTAATTTTAATTTTTATGACAACCCTTCTAAATTGATAAGCCGATCTCTGGTTGGTTAAGAGCTATACTTGCAACGCATATCTTATAACAATTCTTAACTCGCCAATTTTCACCACGTCAGGCATCAAAAGTGCTGACTTCCATGACTCCTCTCTTCTGAGTCACCCCAGTGTTCATAGGGTTCCTCTCAGAAGTGTTCATGTATTGGTTGTTAGCAACCATCTCAATAAGCTCTTGCGCCTCCTCAGGCATCTTCTTCATGTGAAGAGAGTTACCAGCAGAGTGGTCTAATGACATCTTGGACATCTCAGAGAGACCATCATAGAAGATCTCCAACATGGTCCATTCTGAGATCATGTCAGGAGTGTAACAACCCCGTTTTTTGAGTAGGTAAGATCGTTTTTGAAGACACAGATTCCTCCGGAATATCAGTAAAGGGAACACCTCTGCTATATCATCAAGCATCTCAATCCTCATTGTCATTATGTTATCTTTAAGCCAAAACCTCACTTGAGGCAATCTCAACAATGTAGTCACGAAGAATTTAGTTTTTGAACCGTATCGGTTACGAGTTTTATTTCTGGTTTTCGTAAATAGTCTCAGTTTGACGAACCGGACTCAATTCATGAGAGAAGAGAGATAATAGTATAATATTATAATTATATTAGTATTAGAAGCTGCTTGAATGATATTATAAGGTTACCTGGTTTGTTTTAGTTAAAAACAGGTAATCGGTTTAACTAGGTTCACAGTTTACTAGTGCAGCTTAGCACAAGCACTCTCTGATGACTTTAGCAATGCTAAGGACTCATCATACATGTTCTATTCTCATATTAAATATGTTACTAGTGTCATGTAATCTAGTAGCTCAGAAAAAATTTTTTAGAGATGTTTTTACAAGTATTCCAATACATCTAGTTTTAGTAGTTATACACCTGAGATATTTTAATAATATTTTAATCCACCTCCAAGCCAACCAATCACAACTCACCCTACACCCCCAAGACCTCCAAGACTGTCTCATTTTCACCTTAAGGATCACCTAAGAACATAGCCAAATTTGGAGCAGCAAAACAAGGTAGGGTTTGACGAAATTAATCTTGATTAGTTGTGTTTGAGTTTTGTGATTATGATATGGTTTGGCTGTGCTTGAAATTGATGATTTATATGATGATTCTTGTTGAAAATTTGATTAAAATTTGATGAAATTTGATGAAATTCAAGCTACTAATTTGTGTTCTTGAGTGCAGCTGAAAATTGAAACCCTAGCCCTTAAATTAGGGGTTCAAGTTGTGTTGAAATCATGTGGAAAATATGGGATTTTAGTGGCTGGGAATTTAATATGAATTATGATAAAAATTGGTTACTGAAAAGATTGAAAAACGGGTGAAAACAGAGAAAGAATCTGAAGAATTTATGAAGAACACGAAGAACATATTGTGTGTGATGAAGAACATTAAACAACAGGCTTTAGATCTTAAAAAAGGCAAGGAAGTAAAATTTTTGGTGTTTGGGGGGTTATTTGGTAATTTCTAGAAGTTAGGGTGGTTAAAGTAAAAATATTAAAAGTTACGGATGGTAAAAAGTGAATTTATATAACATTTAGGGTAAGAAAGAGAAATTTCAAAAATTTAACAATAAAATAATAAATAATAATAAAATATTAAATAATAATATTTAATTAAAAATAATATTTTATTAAAAATAATAAAATAATACGAAAAAGGCAGTTTTTCGTAAAAGGTTTAGAAAGACAATTTTTAAGCGTAGAATCTCATAATTACCTTCATAAAACAATTAGGGAGTGGTAATAACATGTTAGTGAGGCGAAGATAAAGAAAAGATAAAAAGTTAAAGAAGAGATAAAAATCAAAGAAAAAGTCTGTAAAGTTTTAATGACATTGCACTAGGGCAACATAGTTGGTTCTTGAGTTGTGCCAAGGGTTAGGTATAATATGAAAAGTTAAACTGTTTTAGTATAGACTTAATGAACCTATACTTGGGACAGGCTAAGTATTCATACCGAAATTTACATAAGCTATAAATACATACGTTAAACAGAGAAACTAGAGTAGAACAAAGAGACAAAGAGAAAAGAGTAATCAGAGCAAAGTAAAGAGATACAGAGAATAGAGTAACCAGAGTAGAGTAAAGAGATACATAGAATAGAGTAACCAGAGCAGAGTAAAGAGATACAAAGAACAGAGTAACCAGAACAGAGTAAAGAGATACAGA
The DNA here is from genome assembly GCF_003086295.3 of Arachis hypogaea. Lineage (NCBI taxonomy): Eukaryota > Viridiplantae > Streptophyta > Magnoliopsida > Fabales > Fabaceae > Arachis > Arachis hypogaea. The sequence continues at coordinate 80,773,260 of NC_092047.1, forward strand.
GAAAAGAGGAACCAGAATAGAGTAAAGAGATAAAAAGAGAAGAGTAATATAATAAAGAGATATTTGTATGTATATTAGACTAAGTTGGCCCAGATCTTCAAAATAGAGTAATATTATTAGTTGCTTGAGGCAACCCAGATCTTCTGTAGGAAAACTAAGTTACTTACAGCCATTTTCCGCTTCCCCAGAGAAGAGCAGAGCCGAGTATATATATTTTCCTGCAGAAAGCAGAGGCTGTCTCAAATGAGCAGCTATTATTATATTCGCATTTAATTAGGAACAGAAAATCGTATCCGGGAAATCGTGGACTACTTTGACCGGATAAATGTCGGGATTGCGGGTAGCCAACCGACACATGAGCTCATGGCCTGTACTAGGGCTAGACATGCATCATTCTTGTCTGCGCATCATTCTCTGTTGCATTCCTTTATGTGTATGATCTATTTCTCTATGTTTTTTTGCTTGTGTGCTATATCTGTGTTTTATTTTCTTGTATTCTTTTGTTCGTGTTCTGCTTTCTGTTTTCTCTATTTTCTATATCTATCTTTATCTTCTGCTTACTGTTTCGCTATATTCTGTTATTCTTCTGCTAATCGACACCGAATTAATGAACGTAACTAATCACCCCGACCCTACTAAGAACTCCTCAGTTCTTACTCCCTTCTCTCCCTTCGTCCCCTCCAGATGGAGACAGGCGCGATATTCTATGAGTTCGAGGACCCTTACATCTACGAGGATCCAGTACATCACAGTTACTTCATTATGGGATTGGAGCCTCGTATTAGACGATATGTGTTCATATACTGGTCCGAGCTATAGGGTCGGGTTGGTTGAAAACAAAGGGACCGACCTCATGAAAAGTTGGCCCGCTACCGACCTCCTCACAAAAGAGCTTGGAAAAGATGCCACAGAGGCCCAAGGAGGCCCAAAACAAAGAACCACCGCCTTCTAGGATGCGGTTGACAAAATATATGATCTCACCCACAAAAAGATAAGATAAGACAACAAACTTATCTCGAAGGGAGATCATCAAACACCACTATAAATGCACTGGAGCACCCAGGTATAACTCATACTTCAATTCCACTAAAAACCTGCCTAAAGCCCGTACGGACTTAAGCATCAGAGTCTCTTGCAGGTACGACCACCCCCCGGTGAGCAAGGACCGGCAGTACTTCAAGACCCAACAAGTCAGACGCGACAAGCTTGACCAGACCGGAAGATCTCGTCCGAGATCGACCTCGAAGTTTCAGGTAACCCTCCGAACATTATTGCTGTTGCCAGGGACCTGGAAGTCATCCCATGATCATGAAAAACGACCCTCCTAACAACGACCACACCTCCGGTTTGGAAGACGGTACACCAACAAAAAATGCAGATGTCACACCACCATCACCGAAAGAAGCGAACCACTCCAAAGAAGACAAACAGCCTCAAAATGCAGAAATCCTAGACGCCATTCGTGCGCAACAGGATCGCCTCAAACAGCTCGAATAAGAGGCCAAAAGATAGCGGAAAGCCGAGCGAGACTTGGAAAAAGAAACAAGACGGCGCAAAGAACTAGAAAAAAAACTCCAGAAACTCGAGGCTGATCTCAAAGCCAGAACTACTCGATCCAATCATGAAGATAATCCCCACAGAGAACAAGACCCCTTCACGAAAGAAATCATGAAAGCTAAAGTCCCAAAAGACTTCAAAGCCCTTAACATGACCCCGTATGACAGAACATCCGATCCAAGCCATCATCTCAACAACTTTAGAAGTTGGATGTATCTCACGGATGCCTCGAACATAACTCACTGCAAGGCCTTCCCAACTACTCTCACCAAAAGGGCTATAAAGTGGTTCAACAGCCTACCCCTAAGGTCAATCATAAGCTTTTATGACCTCGCTAAAAAGTTCCTAGCCAGGTTCTCCATTCAAAAAGACAAAACCAAACACGCACCAAGTCTATTAGGAATCAAGCAAGGAGATCGGGAAAGCCTCCAAAGCTACATGGAAAGATTCAATAAGATGTGCCTCGACATACAGAATCTCCCCACAGAAGCGGCTATCATGGGACTTATCAACGGCCTGCGAGAAGGGCCCTTCAGCCATTCCATATCTAAGAAACACCCCATGTCCTTGAACGAAGTGCAAGAACGAGTGGAGAAATACATCAACATAGAGAAAAACTCCCGACTGGGAAAAACCTCCAAAACTGGGTTCTCCTACCCTTCCTGGGACAAAGACAAAGAGCCGAGAAAGAAGAAAGACCAACCCGCAGAGAAGCCCAGGAAATATCATAACTATACCCCCCTTCGGGTATCTTTAGTGGACGTCTACCGGGAAATATACAACACGGAAAAGATCCCACCACCCCGCCCAATTAAACACAAAAGCGGAGGAAGTCAGACTGAGTACTGCGAATAGCACAAAATCTAGGGGTATCCCACAAACAAATGCAACGACTTGAAGAATGTTATAGAAAAATTGGCCTGGGAAGGAAGACTCGACCGATTCCTAGTGAGCAGAACAGACGAGCCAAAGAAGAGAAGAAGGGATGAAGAGGGAGGACGAGCTGAACGCCCCCTCACACCCCAGAAAGGCACGTCCATATGATCAACGGAGGATTCACAGGAGGAGGGATCTCAAAGTCATCCCGCAAAAGACACCATAAAGAAATATACCACGACGGAGAAGGGGATAGGTCGCCTGACCTCCCCATCATCTCTTTCACCAAGGAAGACGCCGCTGGCATCATCCCTGGGTATGACGACCCTGTGGTTATTACCATCATACTGGCCAATGCCAACCTCCACCGAACACCAGTCGACCAGGGAAGCTCGGCATACATCCTATTTAAATCTGCCTTTGACAAGCTCTGATTACAAGAAAAGGAGCTAAGAGCATATGCCACTCTCTGTAATGGAGAAACTTGGGATCTTTGAGGTGTAAGCTACCAGAATCTCATTAGAGATGGCAGACAACTCAAGAAAACAGGCTTATGGACAAGTAGAGGACGTGTTAGTGAAGGTTGAAGGCATTTACATCCCTGCTGATTTCATAATCCTAGACACTGGGAAGGATGAGGATGAATCCATCATCCTTGGAAGACTCTTTCTAGCCACAGCAAGAGCTGTGATTGATGTGGACAGAGGAGAGTTGGTCCTCCAACTGAATGAGGACAACCTTGTGTTTAAAACTCAAGGATCTCCTTCTGTAACCATGGAAAGAAAGAATGAAAAGCTTCTCTCACTGCAGAGTCAACCAAAGCCCCCACAGTCAAACTCTAAGTTTGGTGTTGGGAGGCCACAACCAAACTCTAAGTTTGGTGTTGAACCCCCACATTCAAACTCTAAGTTTGGTGTTGGGAGGTTCCAACCTTGCTCTAATTATCTGTGAGGCTCCATGAGAGCTCACTGTCAAGCTATTGACATTAAAGAATCGCTTGTTAGGAGGCAACCCAATGTTATTTAATCATATCTATTTTATTTTCTTTTTGTTATTTCGTGTTTTATTAGGTTGATGATCATATGAAGTCACAAAAACTACTGAAAAATCAAAAACAGAACAAAAAATAGAATTAAAAATAGCACACCCTGGAGGAGAACAGTCTGGCATTTAAACGCCAGAAATAAGCATCTGTCTGGCGTTTAACGCCAGAAACAGGCACCAAGCTGGCGTTTAACGCCAGAAACAAGCATCTGCCTGGCGTTAAACTTTAGAAACAGGCTACATTTGGGCGTTTAATGCCAGAAATAGGCAGCAGTCTGGTGTTAAACGCCAGGATTGCACAGCAAGGGGGTTTTACACGCATAATTGGAGCAGGGATGTTAAGTCCTTGACCCCACTTGATCTGTGGACCCCACAGGATCCCCTCAGGATCTGTGAGCCTCACAGGATCCCTACATCTTCTTCTCTCCTCTTCACACCTTTTCATAACTCTCTTCCCCAAATACCCTTCACCAATCACCTCAATCATTCTTTCCCATCACCTCTTCACCACTCACATCCATCCTCTCTTCTCCATAAACCCCACCTACCTTCAAAATTCAAACTATTTTCCCTCCCAAACCCAACCCTAATGGCCGAACCCTAACCCTCCCCACACTCCTATATAAACCCCTCATTCCTTCTTCATTTTCACACAACACAACCCTCTCTTCTTCCCTTTGGCCGAATACACCCCTCTCTCCCTCTCCTCCATTTCTCTTCTTCTTCTCCTTATTTCTTTCTTCTTTTGCTCGAGGACGAGCAAACATTTTAAGTTTGGTGTGGTAAAAAGCATTGCTTTTTGTTTTTCCATAACCATCAATAGCACCTAAGACCAGAGAATCCTCAAGAAAGAGGAAAGGGAAGGCAATTGCTTCCACCTCTGAGTCATGGGAGATGGAGAGATTCATCTCAAAGGTCCATCAAGACCACTTCTATGAATTTGTGTCCAAGAAGAAAGTGATCCCTGAGGTTCCTTTCAAGCTCAAAAAGAATGAGTATCCAGAGATTGATGAGCGGATAATTTATACGCTTTTCGGCATTATTTTTACATAGTTTTCAGTATATAAATAGTTAGTTTTTAGTATATTTTTATTAGTTTTTAATTAAAATTCACATTTCTGGACTTTACTATGAGTTCGTGTGTTTTTCTGTGATTTCAGGTAATTTCTGGCTAAAATTGAGGGACCTGAGCAAAAATCTGATTCAGGCTGAAAAAGGAATGCACATGTTGTTGGATTCTGACCTCTCTGCACTCAAAGTGGATTGTCTGGAGCTACGGAACTCCAAATGGTGCGCTCTAAATTGCGTTGGAAAGTAGACATTCAGGGCTTTCCAGAAATATATAATAGTCCATACTTTGCCCGAGTTTAAATGATACAAACTGGCGTTCAACGCCAGTTCCATGCTGCATTCTGGAGTTAAACGCCAGAAACAGGTTGCAAAGTGGAGTTAAACGCCAGAAACAGGTTACAAACTGGCGTTCAACTCCAAGAGAAGCCTCTACACGTGTAAAGCTCAATGCTCAGCCCAAGCACACACCAAGTGGGCCCCGGAAGTAGATTTCTACATCATTTACTTATCTCTGTAAACCCTAGTAACTAGTTTAGTATAAATAGAACTTTTTACTATTGTATTTACATCTTTGGATTATCTTTTGATCCTTTGATCATGTTTTGGGGGCTGGCCATTCGGCCATGCCTGGACCTTATCACTTATGTATTTTCAACGGTAGAGTTTCTACACACCATAGATTAAGGTGTGGAGCTCTGCTGTTCCTCATGAATTAATACAAAGTACTACTGTTTTTCTATTCAATACAAACTTATTCTGCTTCTAAGAAATTCATTCGCACTTCAATGTGAATGTGATGAGCGTGACAATCATCATCATTCCCACTTATGAACGCGTGCCTGACAAACACTTCCGTTCTACCTTAGATTGAATGGGTATCTCTTGGATATCTAATACAGGGGACCGAGTCCGAGATATTAGAATCTTCGTGGTATAAGTTAGAACCCATGGACGGCCATTCTTGAGATCCGGAAAGTCTAAACCTTGTCTGTGGTATTCCGAGTAGGATCTGGGAAGGGATCGCTATGACGAGCTTCAAACTCGCGAGTGCTGGGCATAGTGACAGACGCAAAAGGATCAATGGATCCTATTCCAGTATGATCGAGAACCGACAGATGAATAGCCGTGCTGTGACAGAGCATCTTGGACCATTTTCACTGAGAGGACGGGAAGTAGCCATTGACAACGGTGATGCCCAACATACAGCTTGCCATAGAAAGGAGTAGGAATGATTGGATAAAGATAGCAGGAAAGCAGAGGTTCAGGAGGAACGAAGGCATCTCTATACGCTTATCTGAAATTCTCACCAATGAATTACATAAGTATCTCTATCTTTATTTTATATTTTATTTATCTTTTAATTATTAAAACTCTATAACCATTTGAATCCGCCTGACTGAGATTTACAAGGTGACCATAGCTTGCTTCAAGCCGACAATCTCCGTGGGATCGACCTTACTCATGTAAGGTTTATTACTTGGACGACCCAGTGCACTTGGTGGTTAGTTGTACGAAGTTGTGAAAAAGAATTAAGAACATGAACGTGCGTATTTAGTATTTAGCTCCGTTACCAAGGAAGGAATGAGTAATCACGATTTCGTGCACCAGAGATCCGACTTGAAATCCAAAGAAGAGGTTGGGAAGTTCTCACCAACCACATTCAACAAGTCGGGATCTTAATGGTTCAAGAGTTCTATGCAAACGCATGGATCACTAGGAACCATGATCAAAGTGTGAACCCGAATCCAAAGCATTGGTTTACCATGGTTCAGGGGAAATACTTAGATTTTAGTCTGGAAAATGTAAGGCTGGCGTTCAACTTGCCAATGATGGAAGAGAACGCACGCCCCTACACTAGAAGGGTCAACTTTGATCAAAGGTTGGACCAAGTCCTCATAGACATATGTGAGGAAGGAGCTCAATGGAAAATTGACTCAAGAGGCAAGCCGGTTCAATTAAGAAGGCATGACCTCAAACCAGTGGCTAGGGGATGGCTAGAGTTCATTCAACGCTCAATCATTCCTACTAGTAACCGGTCTGAAGTTACTATAGACCGGGCCATCATGATCCATAGTATCATGATTGGAGAGGAGGTAGAAGTTCATGAGATTATACCTCAAGAACTTTACAAGGTGGCTGACAAGTCCTCCACTTGGGCAAGGTTAGCCTTTCCTCACCTCATATGCCACCTCTGCAATTCGGCTGAAATTGACATAGAGGGAGACATCATCATTGAAAAGGATAAGCCCATCACTAAGAAAAGGATGGGGCAAACAAGAGATCATGGACCTCAGCAAGAGCATGAGGAAATTCCCCACTATGAAATCCCTGAGATACCTCAAGGGATGTACGTCCCTCCATAAAACTATTGGGAGCAAATCAACACTTCCCTTGGAGAATTAAGCTCCAACATGGGACAACTAAGGATGGAGCACCAAGAGCATTCCATCATCCTTCATGAGATTAGAGAAGATCAAAGAACTATGAGGGAGGAGCAAAAAAGACAAGGAAGAGACATAGAGGAGCTCAAAAGCACCATTGGTTCTTCAAGAAGCGGAAGACGCCATCCTCACTAAGGTGGACTCATTCCTTAATCTCCTTGTCTATTTATTTTACTGTTTTTCAATTTTTGAGCTTTATGTTTTATTTATGTTTGTGTCTTCACTATATGATCACTAGTGTCTAAGTGTCTATGCCTTAAAGTTATGAATGTCCTATGAATCCATCACCTCTCTTAAATAAAAAATTGTTCTAAAAACAAAAGAACAAGAAGTACATGGTTTCGAATTCATCCTTGAAACTAGTTTAATTATTTTGATATGGTGACAATACTTTTTATTTTCTGAATGAATGCTTGAACAGTGCATATGTCTTTTGATATTGTGGTTTATGAATGTTAAATATGTTGGCTCTTGAAGAATAAGGAAAAAGGAGAAATATTATTTGATAATCTGAAAAATCATAAAAATGATTCTTGAAGCAAGAAAAAGCAGTGAATACAAAAGCTTGCGGAAAAAAAAAGAGAGAAAGAGAAAAATAGCGAAAAAAAGAGAAAAAGAAAAAGAAAAAGCAAGCAGAAAAAGCCAAAAGCTCTTTAAACCAAAAGGCAAGAGCAAAAAGCCAATAGCCCTTAAAACCAAAAGGCAAGGGTAAATAAAAAGGATCCAAGGCTTTGAGCATCAGTGGATAGGAGGGCCTAAAGGAGTAAAATTCTGGCCTAAGCGGCTAAACCAAGCTGTCCCTAACCATGTGCTTGTGGCGTGAAGGTGTCAAGTGAAAGCTTGAGACTGAGCGGTTAAAGTCAAGGTCCAAAGCAAAAAAAAGAGTGTGCTTAAGAACCCTGGACACCTCTAATTGGGGACTTTAGCAAAGCTGAGTCACAATCTGAAATGATTCACCCAGTTATGTGTCTGTGGCATTTATGTATCCGGTGGTAATACTGGAAAACAAAGTGCTTAGGGCCACGGCCAAGACTCATAAAGTAACTGTGTTCAAGAATCAACATACTGAACTAGGAGAATCAATAACACTATCTAAATTCTGAGTTCCTATAGATGCCAATCATTTTGAACCTCAATGGATAAAGCGAGATGCCAAAACTATTCAAGAGGCAAAAAGCTACAAGTCCCGCTCATCTGATTGGAGCTAAGTTTTACTGATATTTTGGAATTTATAGTATATTCTCTTCTTTTTATCCTATTTGATTTTCAGTTACTTAGGGACAAGCAACAATTTAAGTTTGGTGTTGTGATGAGCGGATAATTTATACGCTTTTTGGCATTGTTTTTACATAGTTTTCAGTATGATTTAGTTAGTTTTTAGTATATTTTTTTTAGTTTTTAAATAAAAATCACATTTCTGGACCTTAATATGAGTTTATGTTTTTTTCTGTGATTTCAGGTAATTTCTGACTGAAATTGAGGGACTTGAGCAAAAATCAGATTCAGAGGTTGAAGAAGGACTGCAGATGCTGTTGGATTCTGACCTCCCTACACTCAAAGTGTATTTTCTGGAGCTACAGAACTCCAAATGGCACGCTCTCAATTGTGTTGGAAAGTAGACATCCAGGGCTTTCCAGAAATATATAATAGTCCATTCTTTGCCCGAGTTTAGATGATGCAAACTGGCGTTCAACGCCAGTTCCATGCTGCATTCTGGAGTTAAACGCCAGAAACAGGTTACAAACTGGCATTCAACTCCAAGAGAAGCCTCCACACATTTAAAGCTCAATGCTCAGCCCAAGCACACACCAAATGGGCCCCAGAAGTGGATTTCTGCATCATTTACTCATTTCTGTAAACCCTAGTAACTAGTTTAGTATAAATAGGACTTTTTATTATTATATTCAGAGTCTTGGTCACTCCGGTTCCCCTCTGGGGCCGAGACCAATGAACTCCATTATCACTTATGTATTATCAACGGTAGAGTTTCTACACACCATAGATTAAGGTGTGGAGCTCTGTTGTTCCTCATGAATTAATAGAAAGTACTATTGTTTTTCTATTCAATTCAGGCTTATTCCGATTCTAAGATATTCATTCGCACTTCAATATGAATATGATGATCGTGACAGTCATCATCATTCCCAACCTATGAACGCATGCCTGACAACCACATCAGTTCTACCTTAGATTGAATGAATATCTCTGGGATTTCTTAATCAGAGTCTTCGTGGTATAAGTTAGAATCCATGGACGGCCATTCTTGAGATCCGGAAAGTCTAAACCTTGTCTGTGGTATTCCGAGTAGGATCTAAGAAGGGATGGCTGCGACGAGCTTCAAATTCGCGAGTTCTGGGCGTAGTGACAGACGCAAAAGGATCAATGGATCCTATTCCAGTATGATCGAGAACCGACAGATGATTAGCCATGCAGTGACAGTGCATTGGACCATTTTCACTGAGAGGACAGGATGTAGCCATTGACAACGGTGATGCCTAACATACAGCTTGCCATAGAAAGGAGTATGAATGATTGGATGAAGACAATAGGAAAGCAGAGGTTCAGGAGGAACAAGCATCTTCATACGCTTATCTGAAATTCTCACCAATGAATTACATAAGTATCTCTATCTTTAATTTATGTTTTATTTATCTTTTAATTATTAAATCTCCATAATCAATTGAATCCGCCTAACTGAGACTTACAAGGTGACCATAGCTTGCTTCAAGCCGACAATCTCCGTGGGATCGACCCTTACTCACGTAAGGTTTATTACTTGGACGACCCAGTGCACTTGCTGGTTAGTTATGCGAAGTTGTGACAAAGAACTAAGATTATGAACGTGCGTACTAAGTTTTTAGCGCCGTTACCAAGGGATGAACCGTCATGATTTCTGCGCACCAGAGCCCGATCTAGGACGCTAAGCATAGACTACATCATAGTCGATGTGAACTCCGCATACAATGCCCTTATAGGTCGGACAACCTTAAACTAGCTCGCCGCAGTAGTTTCCACTCCACACTTAAGCATGAAGTTCCCGACTCAAGAAGGAATAGCCACCGTCAAAGGAGACCAATAGCTCGCACGATGCTGCTACAATGAAAGCCTGAACCTTAAGGGTGACCCCAGAGGAAAGGAAGCCAACTCTATTGGGCTCGGAGGAGCCCGGGTTCGCGACGAACTCTGTCCTTAGCTAGAAGGCGAAACTAAAGAAGTACAAGTCCGAGACATCCCAGACAAAACAACAAGTATAGGAGCGAACCTAAGAGGAAACCTAAAAGAGCAGCTAGTGAAGCTCTTAAGGGAGAATTCCGACCTCTTCGCTTGGAAAGCCGCTGATATGCCCGACATAGGCCCCGGCTTAATGTGCCACAAACTAGCAGTGTACCCCGGATCTCGACTAACACAACAAAAGCGCAGAAAACTTGGCCCAGAGAGATCACAAGTCGAGGAGGAACAGATGTGAGCCTTGCTGGAGGCAGGGTTTATAAGGGAGGTTAAATACCCAATATGGCTTGCCAACATCGTATTGGTAAAAAAGCCAAATGGAAAGTGGTGGATGTCCGTAGATTACACGACCTCAATAAAGCCTGCCCAAAAGACCCCTATCCCCTCCCGAACATCGACACCCTGGTCGACGCATCATCGGAATACAAATATCTTTCCTTCATGGACGCCTACTCAGGGTACAGCCAGATCCCAATGCATCAACAACCCGACCAAGAGAAAACTTCGTTCCTAACCTCGAAAGCAAAGTACTGCTACGTAGTAATGCCGTTCGGACTCAAGAACACAGTGGCCACATATCAGAGGTTAATGAACAAAGTATTTGCCGACCACATTGGGAAACTGATGGAAGTCTTTATGGACGACATGCTAGTAAAAACCCAAAGAGAGGAAACACTGCTGCCCGACCTCGCCAAAGTATTCGGTACCATAAGAATGCATGGGATGAGGCTAAACCCCACAAAATGTACCTTTACGGTAGATGCTGGCAAATTCCTAAGGTTCATGCTAACCCAGAGAGGTATTTAGGTGAACCCAGACAAATTCCAAGCCATACTCAACATGAAAAGCCCGACCTACATAAAAGAGGTACAACAGCTAAATAGAAGACTGGCGGCTCTGTCCAGGTTTCTACCTGGATCGGCACTAAGATCCCTCCCTTTCTACGCAATACTAAGGAAAGGAAAAAAGTTCGAGTGGACCCAGAGTGCGAAGAAGCCTTCCAAGACTTCAAAACATTCCTAGACAACCACCCATCCTGACCTGACCTCGACAACGAGAAGAACTGATACTATACCTCGCCGTAGGAAATCGGGCGATAGCATCAGCACTAGTCACAGAAGACAACAATGGACAACAACCCATCTACTTCATCAGTAAGGCTTTACAAGGAGCTGAACTGAACTACCAAAAGATAGAAAAGTTCGCCTACGCGCTCATACTCACCTCCAGAAGACTTCAACCATATTTTCAAGCCCACACCATCAGGGTACGGACTAATCAACCCATGAAAGGAATATTGCAGAAAACAGACTTGGCTGGAAGAATTCTACAATGGGCGGTCGAATTGTCCGAATTCGACCTCAAGTACGAAGCTCGCACTGCCATCAAATCACAGTACTTGGCCGACTTCATCGCAGAATACACAGATACCCTGGGAACCCCCATAGATTGGAACCTCTACGTCGACGGCTTATCAAATAAAGCCGGAAGTGGAGTAGGCGTCATCTTAGAAAGCGACCAAGGGACTCAACTCAAACTCTCCTTAAGATTTAAATTTCCCGCCTCAAATAATCAAGTAGAGTATGAAGCCCTGCTGGCTGGCTAGGGAAGTCGGAGCACAAAAGCTTACCATCTTTAGCGATTCACAAGTAATCACCTCGCAGATAGGAGGAAGCTACCAAGCAAAGGATCCCACTATGAAAAAGTACCTGGACAAGACCAAAGAACAGCTCGGGGACTTCAGAGAATATGAGATCCAACATATACCTCGAGAGCAAAACGCCCAAGCCAACGCACTTTCAAAACTAGCCAGCACCAAACCAGGAGGTAACAATAGAAGCCTCATCCAAGAAACCTTGTAGTACCCATCAACCTCAAGGGAAGAAAAGGTCTTAAACATATCAGACCAGGACCAAGGGTGGATGACCCCCATAATCAACTACCTCAAGTCCGAAATACTTTCCAAAGAAAAGAAGGATACAAAAAGGCTCATACGGGAAGCACAATATTACACCATAGTACACGACGTCCTGTACAGAAGAGGAATTTCAATATGCCTCTTAAATTGCGTCCCGACTTCTGCTACAAAAGAGGTACTAGAGGACATCTACAGCGGCATGTGCGGCAATCACCTCGGGGCACGAGCTCTACCCAAAAAGGTACTCCGAGCCTGCTTCTATTGGCCGACCTTACAGAAGGAAGCGACCGAGTTTGTCAAAACGTGCCCTCCATGCCAGAAGCACACCAACTTCTACATCGCCCCACTTGAATAGCTCATTTGCATCACTTCACCTTGGCCCTTCGCAAAGTAGGGGCTCGACCTCCTCGGGCCATTCCCCCAGGGATCAGGGCAAGTCAAGTTCCTCATTGTAGGAATAGATTACTTCACAAAGTGGATCGAGGCAGAGCCATTGGCTGCTGCCACCGCCCAGAGAAGTTGGAAGTTCCTATATAGAAATATCGTCACAAAGTTTGGGGTTCTCTGGTGAGAGAACTTTTGCGTGGTCTAGAAATTTGCAGATAAATCCTCGTTGCAAGTATAGTTTCTAAACCTTCAAAAGTCCTTTCACACAAACGTTTTGGTTGTCACAAGTAACAAACCCCTTAAAATTGATAACCGAGTATTTAAACCTCTGGTCGTCTTCTCAAGGAATTGCAGGGAAGTATGTTCTTATTATTGGTTATGGAGATTGTAAATTGGGGTTTCAAGAATGAGGAACAAGTAACTTAATGGCGGGTAAATTAAATGGCAATTAAAATAAATAAATAACTGCAAAGCAAACTTTTGGCAAGGTATGAGAAATTGGAAGTCCAGACTTAGTTATTCTTATCAATAACAATGAAAGTTGAATCTTAATTCCACTTAGTCAACCTTTACTAAAGTAAAGAAAAGTCAAGGGACTAATTAGTTTGATCTTCGAATCCTATTTATTTCCTAAGAAAAGGTTGGGATTATTGAAGCTCAGTTCAATTAGCAAAGATAACAGTTATCAATTATGTTGAGATAGGATAACTCCTGAGTTACTGCTTTCTTAACCAAGACCAAAAGAGGAAAAAAGTAAATTTGCTGGAATAAAAATGCCTTCGGATGTAAAGCAATAATAACATAAATTAAAGAAAGCAATGATGAATTGAAATACCTCAAATAACATTAATAAGGGAAATTATAATCTAACATGAAGAGTTCATGAACTAAATTGGAGGAATAAATAAAAATAAAGAACCTGGGATTGAGAGTTACTCCTAAAACTAAGAGAAGTCCTAAATCCTATGAGAGAGAGAGAGAGGAGAGAACCTCTCTCAAAACTAGATCTAAAACATGAGAAGTAATTAAATTCGCGAACTCCCCTGAATGGATGCGTTCCCACACTTTATAACCTCTGGTCTATGCCTTCTGGACTTGGATTTGGGCCAAAAAGGGCTTCAGAAATTGTTGGAAGCATTTTCTGCAATTTCTGGTGCGTGGCCTCTGTCACGCGTCCGTGTGGGTCACGCGGTCGCGTCATTCGGAGCTTTCCTTGTCACGCGATCGCGTCAGTCATGCGACCGCGTCGCGGTTGATTCGCGCTTGGCATGCGTCCGCGTCGCCCATGCAATCGCGTGGATGCTAGTTTCTTCAGAAACTCCGTTTTGTGCTTTCCTTCCATTTTTGTATGTTTTCTTTTTCCATCCTTTAAGTCATTCCTGCCTTAGAAGATCTGAAACTACTCAACACACTAATCACGGCATCGAATGGAAATAAAGGTAATTAAAATAATTAATTTTAAAGCATAGAAAACATATTTTTCACATACATCACATAATAAGGAAGGGAAAGTAAAACCATGCAATTAATATGAATAAGTGGGTGAAGGATTGAATAAATCACTCAAATTAAGCACAAAATATATCATAAAATATGGGTTTATCATTCTCCCTCCATCACCACGGACAATAGAACTCAGTTCACCAACACGGGCTTCAGGAACATGGTCGCTGATCCAAAAATCAAACACCAGTTCACCTCCGTAGAAAACCCACAAGCCAATGGACAGGCGGAGACCGCCAACAAAGTCATATTGGCCGGATTAAAGCATCGATTACAGGACGCGAAGGGAGCCTGGGCTGAAGAACTCCCCCAAGTCCTATGGGCGTATCGAGCAACACCTCACTCCACTACGGGGGAATCACCTTTCCGAATTGCTTACGGAATGGAGGCAATTATCCCCATAGAAGTAGATGAGAGATTCCCTAAGGCAATTAACGACGACCAAATTGCATAGGTTAGGAATTTGATTATCAAAAATGGAATTGGCGTTGTAAGTATAGTCCTAACCCAACAAATTGACCATCAATCAAATATTAAATTCAAATCAAAACATACAACCGAGAGTATTTAGCTCCCGGGTCGTCTTCCCTAGGAGTTACAATGAAATGTATAATTATTGGCTATGGGAGAGAGCATGGGGAATTGGGAATGAAAGTAAGAAAGCAAGAGTGTAAATAGCAACAATTGAAACAAGCATGCAAGAAATTAAATGAAAGCAAGTAAAGGCAATGAAAATGGAAATTAAAATCTAAAAAGAACTCTTGGAAAGAAGTGGATAATCTAGATTTCCTATCCTAGTTATGGACCACAAACATGGCAATTGTGTGGAATTAATCCAAATTAGTCAATCATCCTTGAGAATTAGTCAGAAGGGTGTAATTGATCTCAATCCATAAGTCCTAGTCAACTCACTAATTACTTAGTGAAAGGCTAGCGTCAATGGAAACCAAACCAATTAACTATTCTCACACAATACGGAATAGACATCCACAACTCAATTCCACCCAAACATCCAATTTCTCAACCAAGAGTGTGAAAACTAAACATGCAAGAATTTAAACATCAAAGCAATAAAAGTCAAAGCAATTAAGTGCAAGGGAAGGAAACTTAAAATACAAGAAACCTCTTGGCAAGTAATTGAGGACTAAGGCTACCTATCCTAGTCATTAACCACAAACATATGATGATTATGAAGAGTTAATCCTACTTAGTCAACCTTACATCGAAGATAAGTCAAGTAGTCATAGTCAATTTCAATCCATAAGTCCTATGTCAACACTAGGGGTCACATAGAGTCAATGGAGACCAAATCAACTAACTACTCTAATATATCAAACAAGAATAGACATCAATGACTCAAGGATCACCAAAGTCAACAATTTCGAGCCAAGAGTGAAGAAAAACTAAGTGAAAACTAAGCCAAGCATTTTATCAAACACTTGGTGTGCATGAGAATAAAATAATATTAAAATACATTAAAATAAATTCTGAAGCTACCAAAGAAAGAAGATAACAATAACAACTAAAGAAAGCTATAGATGAACATAAAATATAAATTACATTAATTGAAAGTGAAATTAACAAAGAGTGTTCATAACATAAAAATGGCAAAATAAAGGAAATACAAGAGAAATAAAGAAGAACAAAGAAGCAATAACAATAAATGACAAGGAAAAGTAAATAGAAATAAGAATTAAAAGTAGAAATTATAAGAAATTAAACTAAAGAACCCTAATTCTAGAGAAAGGGGGGAGCTTCTCTTTCTAGAGAACTACACTACATAATGCTAAACTAACCCTAATTTCTCCCTCCTTCACATGGAGTAAGGCCTTCCTTCATATAGCACTCAATCAGCTTCAGAAATCCCCAAAACTGGGCCCTGGAGACCCAAAAATTGCCCCCAGTGATTTGCAATAAATGATTCACGCGCTGGGATATGTGCGGACGCACAGTTGTGTGCGTCCACACACATGCTGATTTTCTTCTTATGCGTACGCATAGGTGATCGTGCGTACACACACATGGTTTTGCGGCTTTTGTGCGTACGCACAGGTGGTTGTGCGCACGCACACTCTAATGTGTGCTTCTCCTTTGATTTCTTCATGCTTTCTCCCTTTGTACATGCTTCCTTCCATTTTTGCCTTGCCAAACTTGTCTTTGGGACCTAAAATCACTCAACAAACATATCATGGAAGAGAACACAAAAGTATGTTTTCACAAAATAAAAGTGATCACAATTAAGCTCAATTAAGCACAAAATAGCATGTTTTCATAATTAAGCTCAATTAAGGAAGAGAACACAAAAGTATGCTATTTGGATGAATAAGTGTGAGTTTATGTGATGAAAAATCTATTCAAATCAACCCAAAATATATCAGAAAATATGGACTCATCAATTCCCCCACACTTAAACAATAGCATGTCCTCATGCTAATCGCAATCAAAGGAGAAGGATAAGGAGGGAAAGAAATTTATTTAATGCAACTAACTACATTCGTGCAACTATACTAAATGCTATCTATATATATCTATACTATAGTTCCTATTGAGTTTGGTAAAAACAAACAAAAGAATCTCAATCAATCTAAAATAGGAACTTAGGGCCAAGACAAGAAAATATAGCAATATAATCAATGTCCAAGGATTTGGTTTGAAATTTTCAAATTAATTTCAACAACTTGCAAGAAGATACAAGATAAGCAATGAAAACATAGAATTGAGCGATTGAACCCCTCACAGGATGTGTTTACACTCTAGTCGCTCAGTGTTTAGGGCTTAATCACTCAATCCTCCTTTAATCATGTTTTTCAAAGATTTGCAAGTCATCTAACAATCAACTAATATTTGATGAATGAATGCAAATATCATGAGAACTTTTGAGGGTTGTAATGGGGCTTAGGTAAAGGTAGGATTACTATGGTTAAGTGGGCTAATAGATTGGATCTTTGATTAGCTCAAGTATCTCACCTAATCTTATATCAACCTGTGTACACTAAAGAGAACAACCTAACTTCCCATTCATTTCCCTCTTTCATGTTCTCTCATGCGTCTTTCTTTTTCAGTTCACACACATATGCATCCTTTATTTACATTCTTATGGTCATTCTTTTTTCTTTTCTTTTCTCTCTTTTTTTAATGAAGTGTTCCGAGGGTTACCTAAAACTGTAGGTCGATCTCGGACGAGATCTTCTGTGTTGGTCGGAGATGACGTATTCGGCTGGTGGATGGTGGCCGCAATTGTCGCGCCCGATTTGTTGGACCGACAATGCTGCTGATCTTTTGTCACCGGAGGGTGGTGGTACCTGCAAGGGACTCCGATGCTTAAGTTAGCAAGGGTATTAAGCAGGTTTTTAGTAGAATTAGAGTATGAGTTATACCTGGGTGCTCCAGTGTATTTATAATAGTAGGAGATGACCTTTTTGGGGATAAGATAGTTATCTTATCTTATCTTATCTTCAAGTGAAGTCATCTTATCTTCAAGGGAACCGCCCTTATCTCTATAGGCTTGGGCTGCCTTTGGATTTGGGTCGTGTTCCTCTATCTGGGCCTTTGTTGGGCTTTCCTGTCAATTTTGGACGAGCTCTTTGAGAAGAGGTTGGATAATCTGACCTGAAGAGGTCGGTCGCCTTGTTGCTAAACATCCCGGGTCGGACAACTCGACCCAGGGTATGAACAGTGCCTCTGCTCGAGTACGGTCTTCCTTTTGAGGTCAAGTTTTAGTTTTTGGACTTCGATCCTTCTCTAGTGAAGCCGAACTCGAGCATTTTGTCGACTTCGCTGAAGCTTTTGAATGTGAAGCATTTCTTCTTCTCTTTTTGAAAGCGCGCGCTTCCCATTTGCACTCTTTGTCTTGGGAATGTGCGAGGTTTTTAATAACCTCTTTAATTGGTTTTAATGCTCCATTTCTCTTGCCTCTTTTATTTTGAACTTTACACACAAGAAACGGTTTTCTCTTCTTTTCTCTGTAACTTCCTCCCTTTTCTCTCTATCTTTCTGTTTTACCTGAGACTTGCATATTCACGTTTTTCTCTGTGACGCTGTTTGGCGATTGTTGGTGAAAAGGTGATTCGGATTTTGTTGCTCTGTCTTTCAACTTCTTCAGAGTTTTCTCCTTTCTTTTCAGGTTGGCTCTCGTTTCTTTTCTTTTTTCGTCATTCCTTTTATTACTTGGTAGAGTTTTGAGAATGCATGTTGGAAAGCTTGAACCTTTTCATTTTCTTTGTGCTTGTTTGTCTCTGTGATGTGTTTTTCCTGGCTTCTTCTTCGACCTTATGTATTTTCTTTGGTATTTCTTCTGATGATTGAAGCTTTTTGCATGTTTGTTGCCTGTTTCTGTAGTATTTGATTTTTGTGGTTTTTGGGATAATGGCTTGTTTGATTCTGGCAAAGGTTGCATCTTTTGTGATTTCCCCTTGGCATGCTCTGTTACTTGGCAGTTCCTTTTGTTGATAGACTGTATCTGAGAGGTGGCTTTATTTGTTTTTTTTTTCTTCTCGGAGTGTTAGTTGAGAAAGGGTTTTTCTTTGTTGGGGTAGCTTTGTAGAGGACGATGGTCTTTTAATACTCTTGCTTTGATTTGTGTCTTTCTTCTTAGAGCGTTGCTTTAGAGTCCTTTGCTTGGGATGTTTTAGCCTCTGTAGGCTTCTTTGAGTCTTTTACTCTGTGTCACTGCCTCCAAAGGATGCCTCTGGACCTTGGTGTGCGTCTTGGGGCTTTCCTTTTTTGTATTAATCTGAGTCATTGTCCGAGTTGTTTTGATATCACCCGAGCTGTATTTGGTTAGTAATCCATTTTCTTTTCTTGTTTGTAGGACTAGTTGGCCATGTCTTCTCGTAAAAATATTGTTGAGGCGTCTTCTAAGGTTTTCGAGGGGATGTCCGACTGGTTGGACTCCTTTGTGTTGCTGTGTGTTTCTCTGGCTAATTCTGAATTCTGTGTGGAGCTTAGGAAATATCACCGAATCTGTAGTAGTAGGGATCAAGAGAACAACTATGAATTGGTAGCACCTGATTCTGATGAAAAGGTTTGCTTCCCTGTTCTGACCCAGGGGGATCGTCCCTTTTTCTACGCATACGACTTCTTTTTTAGCCAGATGAACATCACCCTTTCCTTCACTCCTTTTGAGACCGACTTGTTATGGTCGTGTAATGTGGCCCCATCTCAGCTTCATCCGAATTCTTGGAGTTTTATCAATATTTTTCAGTTGGTTTGTCAGGAGTTTGATGTTAAACCTTCTCAAACCCTTTTTTTGTATCTTTTTGTGTTGACCAAACATGGAACTACCAAAAAGAAGGCTTCTTAGATTTCTTTTAGGTCTGCCCAGGGACATAAAGTTTTTTTTCATGTATGATGAGTCCTTTAGGGATTTTAAGAATTACTTTTTTAAGATCCGAGCTGTTGAAGGAGCTCGTCCTTTCTTTTTGGATGAGAATGGCGAGCCCCGCTTTCCCTTAGAATGGCAGAAGAACGTAGTGGTGTCTAGGTATACTTGGAAAATGTTGGATGAGGTCGAGCAGGCCTTTGTAACTGTCTTGGAGGATATTTGGGGGGAACCTCCCTATCTTGATACCAAGAAATTTTTGGGAAATCCAACCCTTGTCCGAGTTGTGCTGGGTATTCATTATATTTTGCTCTATTTTATCTTGCTTTCTTCGTTTTCTAGTTTGTAATCTGCTTTTATGGTTGATTTCTTTTTCAGAGATGGTTAAAAATAATGACTCCATGAGGGCCTTCAAAAAGGCGAGGAAGGCTACTACTGCCCAGAACATCTCGGGCAAGGTGGCTGGGGAAGGATCCTCTCATGTTCTGCCAAAGCCATCAGTACCGAGCTCTCCTGAACCGAGGAGAATGATTCCTACCCCTCGGGTCCATGTGCTCGACCCTCCCCAATCCTCTGCTGCCGTTTTTTTCCTACGGCCGTTCCTCCTTCGAAAAGACCTCAGACTGTTGATCCCTTTAATCTGGACGCTCCTGATTTAGATGCCATTGGATTTGTTGACCAGCAGATTAGTCCCTATGGTGCCCTTTCTATGGATGATGTTTCTCTTCTTCGCCATTTGGATTTCATAACTCGGAGTAGCATCAAGATGGCACATATGGGAGTGGCTCTGTACCGGATTGTCCAAGATCTTCCTATCCATACAACAAAAGCCTTTATGGAGGAGGCCAAATCAGAGTTTGACCGGATTAAGGGTTTAAAGGAGGAGCTCGAGGTGAAGGTGACCAAGTTGGAGAAAGAATTGGAGGGTGAAAAGACTAGAGCTGTTGCCTTGGCGGCTTCTACAAAGTTGGCTGAGGATATGGCGTTGAAGCACAAGGAGAGCTATGTTACGACCTATAGGGAAATGATGCGTCTTAGGGAGGATTTGGAGTCTGCCCGAGTTAATTATGCCGAGCTCCAGGGTCATCTTGTAGGCAGTGTTAATGCTGCTTATGATAATTTGAAGGATCAAGTTCGAGTCCTTGCGCCCGATCTTGACCTCTCTCTCTTCAGCTTGGACAATATTGTAAAGGATGGTAAAATTGTCCCAGATGACCCTGAAGATGATGACGACATTGAGCCTCCTCCCGTGCCTGCCGCCAAGGTCTCTGTTGCGCCGACTTCTTCAACCGCTGCAGTTGTTCATCCCGAGTCGGAACCTGATTGTCAGATCTTGAACCGGGATGATGGGACGGTAGATGCGGTGCCTCTTCAGACTTGCCCTCCTTCACCCCGTGATGATGCAGCTGAGAAATCTTCGGATCCTCAATGATTATTTCTTTTAGTGTTTTTGTGTATAGCCCGGCTTGTGGGCTTTGAACTTTTTATCTTTTGTAGTCTGCGGTAACTGTTGGATACTTTTTAGTTGCTTCTTTGTTAGCAACTTTATTTTTGAAAAAAAAGGTAGCTTTTCAGGCTCTTTGGGGTTGACATTAGGTGGCCTCTTGAGTCCTTTTATTATAACCTTTTTCTTGAATGATGTGTTTGTCTGCACCTTATCTGACATTTTTTAGGTTTTTGGGAGTATTGGAGCCTTGTTGTTCGACCTCTTTTGATTGCCTTCGTATTTTCATACTTTGCAGCTTGATTCTTTTGAGGTCATGGATTTCTGAGTCCAACTCGTATGCCTTCCATTAGGCGACTTCTTTATTTTGGTCTGAAATTATTTTTTAGTAATCCATTTTGTTTGGACCTTTGTTAGGTCACTTCTATGAATTTACCTTTAATTTTGGCATCTTGGTCGGGCCGACTTCATCATGTCGGTCCCTTCTAAGTTATCTCTAAGAATCCTCTTTTTGGACCTTTGTCAGGTCTCTTTTAGGGATTAATTTTTATAACTTTTTGGTTTTGGACTGACTTTTTTGCGTCGGTCCTTCTAAGTTATTTCTAGTAATCCTTTTTCTTGGACCTTTGTTAGGTCTCTTTTAGGGATTACTTTTTATAACTTTCTGGTTTTGGGTCGACTTCTTTACGTCGGTCCTTTTAAGTTATTTCTAGTAATCCTCTTTTTTAGGGCTGGCCAGACCTCTTTCCAGGGATTTACTTTTTATAACTTTGGTTATTGTGGTCGACTGGTCCGACTTCTTCTACGTCGGCCGGTCTTTAAGTTATTTTTAGCAACCCATTTTTATTAAGACCTCGTCAGGTCCTTTCTATGGATCACTTTCGATAACTTCTTGCATTATTCTATTTTTGTTGCTTTTCATCTTTGCCGATTTCGTAGAAATTGGGTTTGATCCTCGTTGGTCGACCTTCTGATGAATTTGGTTTTCATCTTTGTTGGTCTTTACCGTGATCGTTCAGTGAATTTAATTTTCACTTTCTGCCGATCTGTAGCTTTATAATCGGACGATGAATTTTTTATGTTTCAGATTAATGCATCTTGATAAAGAATTGTGGGAAATCTGAAAAATTTTATTCAAAATAGAAATATGCAAATATGTACATGTGGGAGTTTTACTCCTCTAAGTTAGGTATTTTAGGAATCATGGCTTGGCGCCTCATTAAAAAACCTTTTCAGGAAAAAGAGTGCACCTTATCCTAAGATCCTTATTACCTCTAACTATAATAGCTTCGTAGGTTGCAAGTGTGCCATGACCTGGGAAGCTCTCGCCCTTCGAGTTCGGACAGCCTGTAGTAGCCCTTTCCAAGTACTTCTATGAGTCGATAGGGTCCTTTCCAGTTTGCTGCCAGCTTTTCTTCTCCAGGTCGAGTTGTTCCGATAAGCCCATAGGACTTGTGGGAGCTCTTCGGCCTAGGCTCCCTTTGCATCCTGTAATCTCCATTTTAGCCCGGCTAATATGACTTTGTTAGCAGCTTCTGCTTGTCCATTGCCCTGAGGGTGTTCTACGGATGTGAATTGGTGTTTTATGTTCAGATCGGCCACCAACTTTCTGAAGTTTGTATCTGTAAATTGAGTGCCATTGTCTGTGGTTATAGATTATGGAACCCCAAACCTTGTGACAATATTTCTATATAGGAATTTTTGAATTCTTTGAGCAGTGGCGTTAGCTAAGGGTTCTTCCTCAATCCATTTTGTGAAATAGTCTACCCCCACTATGAGGAATTTGACTTGCCCTGATCCTTAGGGAAAGGGTCCGAGAAGATCGAGTCCCCATTTTGCGAATGGCCAGGGTGAGGTTACGCTGATGAGTTCCTCTGGCGGGGCGATGTGAAAGTTGGCATGTTTTTGACACGGTGGACATGTCTTAACAAATTATGTTGCTTCTTTTTGTAAGGTCGGCCAATAGAATCCGGCTCGGAGTACTTTCTTGGTGAGTGCCTGTGCTCCGAGGTGGTTGCCACAGATGCCACTGTGTACTTCTTCTAAAACTTCTTTTGTATTAGAAGTCGGCGCACATTTTAATAGTGGTGTCGAAATCCCTCTCTTGTATCGAGTATTATTTATGATAGTATAGTATTGTGCCTCCCGTTTTAACCTTTTTGCATCCTTCTTATCTGTATGGAGTGTTTCTGTTTTGAGGTAATTAATTATGGGAGTCATCCATCCTTGATCCAGACCTGTTATGGCTAGGATCTTTTCTTCTTCCGAGATTGACGGGTTCTGTAGCATCTCTTGGATGAGACTTCTATTGTTGCCCCCTGGTTTGGTGCTGGCTAATTTTGAGAGTGCATCAGCTCGAGCATTATGGTCTCGGGGTATATGGTGGATCTCATATTCCCCGAGTTGTCCAAGTTGTTCCTTGGTTTTGTCCAGGTACTTTTTCATGGTGGGATCCTTGGCTTGGTAACTCTCTACTATTTGTGAAGTGACTACCTGTGAGTCGCTGAAGATGATAAGCTTTTGAGCTCCAACCTCCATAGCCATCTTCAAACCAGCTAGTAGTGCCTCATACTCAGCTTGGTTGTTTGAGGCAGAGAACCCGAATTTGAGGGAAAGTTCGATTTGGGTTCCCTGGTCACTTTCAATTATCACACCCGCGCCACTTCCAATTTTGTTTGAGGAACCGTCTACATAGAGATTCCATTCTGTAGGGATTTCTGGGGTGTCTGTAAATTCTGCAATGAAGTCGGCCAAATATTGTGATTTGATGGCTGTCCGAGCTTCATATTGAAGGTCGAATTCGGACAACTCGACTGCCCATTGTAAGATTCTTCCTGCTAGATCTGTTTTCTGTAAAATGCCTTTTATTGGCTGGTCAGTCCGAACCCTGATAATGTGGGCTTGGAAATACGGGCAAAGTCGCCGAGATGTTAGTATGAGAGCATAAGCGAATTTTTCTATTTTTTGGTAGTTCAGTTCGGATCCTTGTAGTGCCTTGCTGATGAAGTATACAGGTTGTTGCCCGCTGTCGTCTTCTCGGACCAGTGCTGAGGCTACTGCCCGACTTCCTACTGCGAGGTATAGTATAAGTGGTTCTCCTTCCCGTGGCCGAGTTAGGATAGGTGGTTGTCCCAGGAACCTTTTGAAATCTTGGAAGGCCTGCTCACACTCCGTTGTCCATTCAAACTTCTTTCCCTTCCTTAGAGTGGCATAGAAGGGGAGGGATCTTATTACTGATCCAGCTAGAAATCTGGACAAGGCTGCCAATCTTCCATTGAGTTGTTGTACCTCTTTGACGCAAGACGGGCTCTTCATGTCGAGTATGGCCCGGCATTTATCTGGATTTGCCTTGATTCCTCTTTGTGTGAGCATAAAACCCAAGAATTTGCCGGCTTCTACTGCGAAAGTGCATTTTGCGGGGTTGAGTCACATGCCATGCCTTCTTATAGTGTTAAATACTTGGGTGAGGTTGGACAGTAACGTCTCTTCACTTTGCATCTTTATTAACATGTCGTCTACATAGACTTCCATGATTTTCCCGATGTGGTCTGCAAAGACCTTATTCATTAATCTCTGATACGTAGCTCCCGCGTTTTTGAGTCCGAAAGGCATGACGATGTAGCAGTAGTTTACTTTTAGGGTTAAGAATGAAGTTTTTTCTTGATCGGGTGGGTACATCGGGATTTGATTGTATCCCGAATAAGCGTCCATAAATGAGAGGTATTTGTATCCGGAGGAGGCATCTACTAGGGCGTCGATACTTGGGAGTAGATAAGGATCTTTTGGGCAGGCTTTGTTGAGGTCAGTGTAATCGGTGCACATCCGCCACTTCTCATTTGATTTTTTCACTAAGACGACGTTGGCTAGCCATAGTAGGTACTTAACTTCTCTTATGAATCCTGCCTCTAGTAAAGCTTGTACTTGTTCTTCCACAGCTTGGGATCGTTCTGGTCCGAGCTTTCTGCATCTCTGTTGTACTAGTCGAGATCCTGGGTAAACTGCCAGCTTGTGGCACATTAACTTTCGGTCTATGCCCGGCATGTCTGCGGCTTTCCATGCAAAGAGGTCGACATTGTCTCTTAAAAACTGTATTAGTGATTCTTTTATGTCTCCTTTTAGAATTGTGCCAATATTGGTTGTTTTGTCTGAGACATCTCCAATCTGGACTTTTTCTACTTCGCCTTCGGGTTGTGGATGGAGTTCTTCCCGCCTTTGAACTCCATCGAGTTCGATGGTGTGGAATTCTTCTCCTCTGCCTCTGAGGTTTAGACTTTCGTTGTAACAGCGGTGCGCCGTCTTCTGATATGCTTTTATTGTAGCTATTCCTTCTGTGGTTGGGAATTTCATGCACAGGTGTGGAGTCGAGACTACTGCACCGAGCTGATTTAATGTTGTCTGACCTATTAAGGCATTGTAGGCTGAACTCACGTCGACCACGATGTAGTCTATTTTGAGGGTTCTTGACTGGTTTTCTTTTTCAAAAGTTGTGTGTAGTGAGATGTACCCGAGTGGTTAGATTGGAGTGTCTCCCAGTCCGAATAGGCTGGTCAGATATGCTCTGAGTTCTTTTTCTTCTAGACCGAGTTTGTCGAAGGCAGTTTTGAACAAGATGTCGGCGGAGCTTCCCTGGTCGACCAGGGGCGGTGGAGATTTGGGTTGGCCAATATGATGGTGATGACCATGGGATCGTCGTGTCCTGAGATTATGCCAGCTGCGTCCTCCTTAGTGAAAGTAATTGTGGGGATGTCGGGTGTTTCCTCTTTTCCCTCGACATAATATACTTCTTTAAGATATATTTTGCGGGATGATTTGGAGATTCCTCCTCCCGCAAATCCTCCATGTATCATGTGGACGCGTCTCTCTGGTGTACGAGGTGATCGCTCAGTTCGTCAAACATCTTCGTCCATTCTTCTCTTTCTTTGCTCATCGACTCGGCTGGCTTGGTACCGATCTAATTTCCCTTTTCTTACTAGTTTTTCTATGACATTTTTTAAGTCGAAGCATTCGTTGGTGGAATGTCCATGGATTCAATGGTATTCGCATTATTCAGTCCGATTTCCTCCTCAATTTTTTCTTTTAAGTGGTCGAGCTGGGGGCATTTTTTCTGTATGGCATACTTCTCTGTAGAGATCCACAAGGGACACCCAAAGAGGGGTGTAATTGTGGTATTTTTTGATCTTTTCCCCCTGTTGATCTTCTTTCTTTTTGGACTCTTTATCCTTATATCGGGAGGAGTAGAAGAATCCGGATTTTGAGGTCTCTCCTAGTCGAGAGTTTTCCTCCATGTTGATGTACTACTCTGCTCGTTCTTGCACTTCGTTCAGAGATGTGGGATGTTTTATGATATAGATTGGCTAAAAGGTCCCTCTCGCAAGCCATTGATGAGACCCATAATGGCGGCCTCTGTTGGTAGACTTTGTATGTCCAGACATGCCTTGTTGAATCTTTACATGTAGCTGTGGAAACTTTTCCGATCTCCTTGCTTGATTCCTAATAAACTTAGGGCGTGCTTAGCTTTGTCTTTTGGGATGGAGAATCTGGCCAGAAACTTCTTGGCTAAGTCGTCGAAGCTTGAGATGGACCTAGGGGGTAGATTGTCGAACCATTTAATTGCTGTCTTTGTTAAAGTAGTCGGGAAGGCTTTCCAGCGAACTGCATCTGAGGCATCGGTGAGGTACATTCTACTTCTAAAATTACTGAGATGATGGCCGGGATCTGCTGTGCCATCGTATAAAGTCATGTCGGGAAGTTTGAAGTCCTTTGGGATTTTGGTCCTCATGATCTCTTTGGTTAATGGGTCTTGGTCCTTACGGGAGTCGTCTTCGTGACCGGATCAAGTATTTTTGTCCTTGAGATCTGCTTCGAGTTTTAGGAGTTTATCCTCTAACTCGCGGCATCGCCTAACTTCCCTTCATAGGTCTCTCTCAGCTTCTCGTTGATGCTCCACTTCTTTTTCAATTTGTTTTAGGCGGTTTTAAAGTGCCTCCATGGCTTCCGTGTTTGGCGAATTCTTGTATTTGTTAGGTTGAGGAGTGTCTTTTGGTGTAGTATCCGTGTTTTTGTGCGGCGTCCTATCTTCTAGATCAGAGTCGTGGTCGTTGTCAAGGTTGTCCGCCATGGTGATGAGATGACTTCCAGGTTCCCCGGCAACGGCGCTAATGTTTCGAGGGTTACCTGAAACTGTAGGTCGATCTCAGATGAGATCTTCTGTGCTGGTCGGAGATGACATATCCGGCTGGTGGATGGTGGCCGGAGCTGTCGCGCCCGATTTGTTGGACCGACAATGCTGCTGATCCTTTGTCACCGGAGGGTGGTGATACCTCCAAGGGACTCCGATGCTTAAGTTAGCAAGGGTATTAAGCAGGTTTTTAGTAGAATCAGAGTATGAGTTATACCTGGGTGCTCCAGTGTATTTATAATAGTAGGAGATGACCTTTCTGGGGATAAGATAGTTACCTTATCTTATCTTATCTTCAAGTGAAGTCATCTTATCTTCAAGGAAACCGCCCTTATCTCTATAGGCTTGGGCTGCCTTTGGATTTGGGTCGTGTTCCTCTATCTGGGCCCTTGTTGGGCTTTCCTGGCAATTTTGGCCGAGCTCTTTGAGAAGAGGTTGGATAATCTGAACTGAAGAGGTCAGTCGCCTTATTGCTAAACATCCCGGGTCGGACAACAAAAAGAGATGCATATGTCTCAACTACTAGATGCATGAGTGTTTACCCATTTTTCCAAATATTCTCAATGAAAACCCAAACTAACTTTCTACCAATGTTTCCCACAAATTTCCCCACACTTGATTAACACAGACACTCAAACCCAAGCTAATCAAAGATACATTCAATGGACATAATGATTTTTTTCACTTAGGGTGAATGATGTACTTATAATGAGAATAAAGGAGAATTAAAGGCTCAAAAAGTAGTTTACAAAGATAGATGCAAGGGTTGGCCATATGGGTTAGTGAGCTATACAAAGATGGCCTCAATCATACTAAATGCAATTCAAAACAACAAATATAGGACATATAGACTAAAGCAAATCTATGATCACAATCATAAGAGGAGTTTATAACACACAAGAACAAAAATTGTGATTGAAAATATGCAACCACACAATTAAAGTTCAAATCTCACTTGGTATTTGTTCAAGCTCTTTTCTATGTTCCATAAAAAGATACTTCAAGCAAGTTCAAAAATAATTTTCAAATCTAATCAATGGAGTGCCCAAAAAGAGATTTCTTGAAAATTCATTGTTGTTTTACCAAACATATTCAATCTAACATGCAACATTCAAGTATTTACTACCATATAAATATAAGAATTAAAGATATATATATTTATATATATATATATATATATATATATATATATATATATATATATATATACAAACAAACCAAACCAAGTGCAAATAAGAACAAAAATTGCAAAAACTGAAGAAAAAGAAAAAAAAAAGAATGTTGCAAAGTGTCTAAGAAGAGAAATTTTTACCCACCTTGAAGTTGGCAATCCTCCCCCACACTTAAATAATGCACGGTCCTCCGTGCATGCACACATGATCCGTGGGAATGAAAGACTATGAGGCTCCACCTTCAGCTGGTGGGCTCCAGGGGCTCCGGTTGCTATATCAACACATAAACAACAATTAAGGAGAAGTAAGTTATGTGTGGTGTAATGAAAGGCAATGTGTGTATTCTAAATGTGCGCACAATTTAGAACACAACACATTAGTCAGTTAAAAACAGAAACCACATAAGCAAAAGAAATAGCATGTGTCCACAATCAAGTAGTCCTAGGTTGAAAGTAATAAATAAGCAATACTTAAGGCACAAACAACCTAGGTAACCATAACTAATGTGAATTGAGTATTTGAGATATTTGGATATTGAAATTGTGCAAGGAAAAGCGCAAAATTGATAGAAAATGGCACAATTAACAATAACCAATTCAATGATGAAAAGAGACTACTTATTCATTTTTAGGAATAATGAAATAATCACATGTATAAGGTGCTTGTTACAAAAAGTGACAAGTCTTGATAAGAATCAAGTCAAGTCAACTCAAAAAAAATGCAAGGCATTAACAAGGAACAAATACCTTGTTATGTGATTATATTCACTAAAAACCATGATGACTAAGTAGCTCAACTCAATTCACTAAAGTAAAAGTGCACAATTCAAGATGCCAAACATGGATAAAGTCTAATGCATATGGTAGCTACAACATATGAAGCAGACTCACAATTCATCTAGGCAATTAAACAAGGCTTTAATGCTTAGTGCACATATTCATCAACAATTAAACCGAGACTTAAGTAAGAAGCAACCTATTCAATATCAATCAAATACTTGCAACTTATTCAATTAACAACTAAACTAAAACTAATATAATTACCTAAATAAAAAGTGAAATGCAATGAAAAACAACTAGAATAAGTAGAAAAAAGGGTAAAAGTAAGAGAAGAGAGGGGTGGAAGGAACAAAGAAGAGAAAAAGCAGAGAGAAGAGAAGAAAAGAAGTAAAGTGGGAGAAAACAGGGGTGTGCGCACGCACACCAAGATGAAAATGGGGTTATGCGTGTGGACAGCAGGGTGCGGGCGCTTGGAACAGAATGAACATAAGGGCCTGTGCGCGCACATGATAAACCACTATTTTACGGTTTATCTTGTGCTAATTTAAGTGGTTTTTATCAATTCTTTGCTCATTTATTCATATAATTTGCATGATTTTACAATTCCTTCCTAATTTTGTGATATAATTGAAAACATGTTTCCTAGGCCTTTAAACTGTTAATTTTAATTATCCTTTATTACCATTCGATGCCGTGATCTGTGTGTTAAGTATTTTTAGGCTTTATAAGGCAGGAATGGCTTAGAGGATGGAAAGGAAACATGCAAAAGTGGAAGGAACGCGAAAAATGAAGTTTTGAGAAGCTGGCAGTGACGCGCACGAATGGGCAACGCGTACGTGTGACAAGGAATTTCACCAAACGACGCGCACGCGTAACCCACGCGTACGCGTCACATGCGCCACATGCAGAAAGTTGCAGAAAGTGTTGGGGGCGATTTCTGGGCTCCTTTTTGGCCCAGCCCCAAGCCCAAGAACATAGAATAGAGGCTGCAGAATGGGAGAATCACAGAGGATTCATTCATTCATCAATTCATACACAATTTAGGTTTTAGATGTAGTTTTTAGATGTAGTTCAGGTTTTAGGATTTCTCTTAGTTTTAGGTTTATTTCTTCTCAATTCCAGGTTCAATATTCATTTAATTTAGTTTCTCTTCTACTCTTATTTGTTCTAGTCCTTTAGTTTATCTATTTCTCTTGTTGGTTTATTTATTTTCCCAATTTATCTTTATGAATTCTAATGTTATACTTGATTTTCTATTTAATGCAATTTGAGGTATTTCAGATTTATTGCTTCTTCCTCTATTTGCTATCATTGATGCTTGTAATTGTTGGTTTTAGATTTTACATTCCCTATTACTTTTCTATGTTTTTATGTTATGCCTTCCGAGTGTTTGACAAAATGCTTGAGAGGGTTTTTACTTAGCTTTCTATGTCCCATTTGGCTTTGGTTGATTAATTGGAGACACTTGAGTTATCAAACTCCTTGTTGATTGATAATTGACAATTCCTGGTTGATTTGGATCCCTCTAAAGCTAGTCTTTCCTTAGGAATTGACTAGGACTTGAGGAATCAAATTGATTAGTCCACTTGACTTTTCTCCATAGTTAGAGGTTAACTAAGTGGGAGCAATGAACAATTCTCATCACAATTGATAAGGATAACTAGGATAGGACATCCAGTTCTCATACCTTGCCAAGAGCTTTACTAGTTATTAATCTACTTTCTTGCCATTTATTTCCTTGTTCCTTATTTCAAAAACCCAAAAAGATACTTTTCCATAACCTATAATAAGTAACACACTTTCCTGCAATTCCTTGAGAGACGACCCGAGGTTTAAATACTTCGGTTTATTTTTATTGGGTTTGCTTAAGTGACAACCAAACTTTTGTATGAAAGGATTCTTTGTTGGTTTAGAAACTATACTTACAACGCAATTACTTTTGTGAAATTCTTTACTAGCAAAAATCCGTTCATCAAAATGGTGCCGTTGCCGGGGAGTTGCAAACGTGTGCCTTATTATTGGTTATTGTGAATAATTTTTCTTTTTTTTTTCTTTGTTAGTGTTTTTCGTTTTAGGAGTTTATTTTCATTAATTTTTATTAGTTTTTATTTCTCTTGCTACTATGAATTCTCACCCCTTTCACTATGAGTTTGGTTACAATCATGTTGCAGGAAAAGGAGATTACAATGAGAGCTTGGATCAAGGATGGGACAATCGAAGATGGGAAGAGCCACAAGGATTTGATCAACGCTCTTGGCAACAACCACCTCCAAGGTATTATCAACAACCATTCTATGATGCTTACCAAGACAACGGTCGTGGTGGACCTCTTCGTGACAATCAACACCCACCTCAATATACCTATGAACCCCCTCCTCAACATAGCTTTGAACCACCATACTCACAAGCCACTTTCCACCATTCACCTCCATATGACCCTAACCCTTATCCATCATTCCAACCACCATACGAACCATACCTAGAACCACCCCAACTTCAAAATAATTACTCTCAAGAACCACCTTCCTACTATGAACCTCCACTGGAGAGCAACACCCTTCGTGTTATTCGCCAAGGGCAAATACATCTTCAAACCACACTTGCCTCTACTCTCACTAGTCTCACCTCTACTCTCTAAACTCTTATATCTCGTATGGATGCATCAATCCAAGAGCAACATGATCCCAATAATGCTATTGACACGGAACAAGAGAGAAAGGATCGGCTTGAAAATGAAGGAGTGGCAGAAGAACTGGTGAGGGAAGACATCAAGGAGGAGTTCAATTTTGTATTAGAGCAACTTGAAGAAGCTGTAATTATCGAAGAAGAAGAAGACGTTGTTGAAGACCTAGGAGATGCTGAACCTCCATGGGAATTGAGAGTTATAGAGAATTCCGCCAAGAAGTTTGAAATTGATGTTGAGGAGGATAGTGCACAACCTCCGAGGAATGTTCCTTATGAAGACTTGGATGGAATTGATCAAGAGTCAAGTTTCCTTGGTAAAGATGATCATAAATCAAGCCCTCCCAGTGATGAACTTGCATCCGCAAATTAACCCCTTGAGTTCGAAGAACTTTCCCCAAGTGAGTCTGAAGATGATGTGGAGGTAGACTTTTTTCAACCTCCAACTTATGACTTGAGTGATGGGAAAGAATTACAAGATTGTGACGAGGGCGCGGTTGAAGTTGAAGAGGTTTGTAAGGAGGTGGAAGAACTCAAAAAAGAGCACAACGGAGTAGAGCTTGCAAGACCATTGGAAACACCTCTCCCAAAGCTATTACCGCCCAATACAACATTCAAGTGGGTAAAATCCTTATCCTTGACCTTCACTTTCCCACTTGAATATGTTTTACTTGAGATGGATGGTCAACTTAGAGCTTTTTTGTGGCTTTAAGAGTAAGAGAGAGATGGTTAGTGGTAGGAGTTGGCATGAAAGGTTCAACATGGTTGCATACTCTGAATTAAGGTACAAGGATTGGTGTAAAGCTCAATTGAATGGGGTGTCAGAAGTTGTTTGAGTATCTCAGAGAGAATTCAGGTTGCTTGCCACCCGGTTGGAACAATGATGATTAATGCGAAGACGGGTGCAAAAGCAAGGTTTGGGACCCTGGAATTCATTCTACCAATCAACACTCCTGGAGCCTTGTCGCTTGCTTTAACTTGCTTGAAGGCTTTATGTGCCTAGTTTGGGATCCCGAAGGCTATTGGAATTGCAAACATTGGTGGGATTCCTGGATGAGTTCAAGCACAAGCCACCATAACAAGGGCCTCAACAAATGTCCAACTTAAGGACTTTAACTAAAAGTGCTAGGTGGGAGACAACCCACCACGGTATGATCGTCCATTTTTACTCTTAGTTTTATTTTATTTTATTTTATTTCTATTAGTAGTCATTCATTATTTCTGCATAAGCATCTGCATTCTGCATTCTACATACTTCATATTAAAAAAAAAGCCAACTCACGCGTGAGCGTCGATACATATTCGGCACCTCCATCCAACGAACAGAAAATTGTGATAGAATCGTGCGGCTGGTATGCTAGAGGCAAAATTCAAGCCACGCGTACGTGTCCCTGACATGTACGCGTCAATTTCATTTTTAGCACACCACGCATGGCGTGCGCGACGCGTACTCGTCGCATGTCAAATCTAGCCCCCTCCAATCTGAACAGAGAGTTGCGCCAAAATGACGCTAGAAGCGTGCGTTTAGCAAAATTTCGGCCGACGCGTACGCGTCATCTTCATTTATCCCTTCTCACGCGTTCGCATGCATGACGCGTACGCGTCAATGCGTTTTTGCCTCGTCCACGCCTACTGATGAGTGAAAAATTAGATTTCCACACAAAACTCACTGGCAAGTGTACCGGGTCGCATCAAGTAGTAATAACTCACAAGAGTGAGGTCGATCCCACAGGGATTGATGGATCAAGCAACTTTAGTGAGTAATTAGTTTAGTCAAGCTAACAGTATTGAGTGAGAATTAATGCAGCAGAAAGTAAATTGTAGGAATTATAAATTGCAGAAAGTAAATTTGACAGAATCTTAAAGAGCAAGAAATGTAAATTGCATCAAATGTAAAGGGAATTGGGAGCAGAGAATTTAAAGAAAGCAGTAAATCAAGCAATCGAAGTGATCTTGAGAACAAGTAACAGGAAATTTAAATTTCAGGAAGATTAAATCAGATCGAACCATGAGTAGAAATGTAAAGTTGCAGAGAAATAAAAGTGCAGAAGATTGAGATTTGCAATAAGAGTAAACTGAATTCAATGCAATTGAAATGTAAAAGTGTATCAACTATACCAAGCTCTTTGGAGTCTCTAATCCTCCAAGAGAGATCTGGAGTCTCTAATCCTCTAGCCTTTTGCCTCCTATTCTACTCCTACTACTACTGTGCGCTCCCCTTTTTTGAATGAAACTGATGCCTTTATATAGGCTTTTCAAAATAGAAATGATATTGAAATTGAAAACAAATTACAATTCAAATGAAATTCCTAATCTAACTATCTCTTGAGCCTTTGAGTGATGAAAAAGGGCTCTGCTTGCTTTGAATTTCACTTGGGCTTGGAATCATATTAATTGAGCCAGAATTCTGCTCCCAGGAGAAAGTAGCATTTCAAAATTGAGCACAGCGTTCATTCACCCACGCGTATGCGTCCCTCATGCTTGCGCGTGATTTTGCATTTTCGCCGATCGACGCGTACGCGTCACCCACGCGTATGCATCCCTTGTAACGTTCACTTAGTGAGCGTAGCGTTCTTCAATCGAGCGCTCCCCACGCGTACCCATCACCTACGCGTACGCGTGGATCTCCAAACATGTTATTCGCACGCTGTCGTTTAGCCTACGCTTGCGCGTGCTTCATGCCAGGTTCTTCATCGACGCGTGCGCGTCACTCACGCGTACGCGTCGCTTGCAGCGTTCTCTTAACGAGCGCTACGTTGGCTTAGTGAGCGCTACCCCACGCGTGTGCGTCATGTACGCGTTCGCGTGGGTAGCAAAATTCTCAAATCCACGCTTCAGCGCCAGCCATGCGTGCGCGTGCCTTGTCTCAGATGCACAATCGACGCGTGCGCGTCATGCACGCGTGCGCGTCGTTTGCAAAACTTTGCCTCCAAATTTTTGGCTTGCCCGAAAACGCTCAGTAAGTAAACGTAGCGCTTTCTTTGCAAATGAGCGCTCCCCTTGCTTATTTCATGGACCATGCTTTCAAAAGCGTGGCCAAAGGAATCAAAGTGTGCTCCAGCTTCAAAGTGTGCCCAAAATTCCTCTTTTCTCCTTTTTAGCTTATTTTGTGCTTTTTTGCTTCTTTTTCTTCTTATTTCCTGCAAAGTTTATAAAATCAAAAGATCAAAGAGATATACCATTTTAAGCACAAAGGCATGCAATATTTAAGCACTAATCATCAATTTTTTGTATGAAAAAGCATAGAAAAATATGACATGATGACATGTCATCACAACGCCAAACTTAAACCTTGCTTGTCCCCAAGAAAGAAAAGAATCATGCAGTAATTTTTGACAAACCAAGGTGAGAAGAATAGCAATTTGATGTTCATATTTCTCATTCTTTCCCTTTTTCTTTTCTTGCCTTAATTGCATTTGCTTCTTCAAGGTTTCCATGATTTCAAAAATTTTATAAAATTTTCTAGATGAAAACTTCAATTAAATAAAATTTAATACAATTGAACAACAGTTAATCATACTAGCCTTCCAATACTCATAAGCTCATGCTAAGTTCTTCTTTAATGTCTTGTTTGTTTATGATCATGATATTTTATTGCTTTTGAACTCACAGAATTCAAGTTAGTAATCACAATGACACAGCAAGATGTTACAAATCAAAATTCAGGCTATGCTTATTCATACCTCACATATATACAGAGAAGATAAAGACAATCATGCAATTTACAGTGCTAGAAGTAGTAGGAGGAGAAAGGAGCGTTACCACCTTGTAGTTCATCTTCCTTGTTGTTGTCCTTTTCCTCCTATTCTTCCCCTTCCCATACCAATCTTGGAATGCTTGCTTATCCTTAAGAAAAAATTAGAACAGTGGTGATGGGGCTAAGATGAATCATGAGTGTCTTGCACAATGAAATGTTAGTAGTACATGTGTTTAAGCAAGCAAAATTAAGAATAACCATCAATGCACAGGAAACAGAGACATTGTGATTGCAAACATAAGAGGGTGTGCATGATACATTGCTTAAAAATATAAGTGGCATACCAAACTTAGTGTGACACTTTCACTTGGAATTGATGCAAGTATCCAGTACGGGTTTAGAAATAAATTTTGTTGCATAGCAACACCAAACTTAGAATGCAGTCACATGTCAATTATTTGAAATAGAACTAGGCAAATGAAACTGTTGTATGTTAAATACAATCACCAAGTCAAGAATCTGTCATGAGTAAGGATTTCTTGGTGAGACATTTAACAAAAACATTCAAGGATCAAAATAAATGAAAGCATTAAAAAGAAATGAGTAAAGTAAATAGAATAACAAAGTATCAAACCAAAAGAAAAGAATAAAACTGCAGAGGCATTATGATTATGCAGACAAGTGGTGTTACTGAATAAATTGCATAGAAAATAAGTGGCACACTAAACTTAGAATCTCAGTGTGACACTTTTATTTTTGATTTGATGCAATCATCCAGAAAGATTGAAAACAAATTGTTTCAAGGCAACACCAAACATAGAATGTAATCATATGCCAATTTATTGAAATTTAAACAAAGCAAACAGAGAAAATAAACAAAGCAAAAGAATGAAATGTTACCTAAGGTTGGGTTGTCTCCTAATAAGTGCTCTTTTAGTGTCATTAGCTTGACATGTTGTTCTTCACTTTCTTCCTCTTTTTCCAGTTTGTTAAGACGAATGACCTCAAGGGGAGAGATGAACCAGCTAGTGTCCCCTGTCTTGGTCTCTCCTCAGCAAGCTTCCTTTTATTAATGGATTGATTGAGCTTGCTTGCTGGATCAGAGGTAGGATCGGTGCTCTTGTTAGTTGCCTTCAGTTCTTGGATATCAATACTTGGTGGTTGTGTGATGGTTGGAGCATTATCTTCATCAAGAACCTCTTGAATTGGTGGTTCCATGAGCCTTTCCTCTATGCACTTCTCTGCTTCAATTGAATGTGAATCTCCTTGATTGTCTTCCTCCATTTCTTCATGATTTTCCATTAAGTCCTTTGGGAGGGAATCTTCATGTTTCATTGTCACGTCAATTGGCCTCTGTGGATATGGAATCCTTGGCTCATATACCTCCACCACCTCATTCTCCCTTGAAGTTTCACTCGATACAGGGACCTCTTCCTCCTCTTCTTCACTCACAGTTTGTTCTTCACCCTCACCAATTGTCAATCCTGAATGTGTCCTTCTTTGCTCTAAATGCCCCTCTATTTTCTTGAAGAGAAATTCTTGCTCTATCCAGAATTGTTTTTGTTCTTCCAAGAGTTGTTCTTGTCTTTCCAATAATTCTCTGAACTTTTGAAGGGGATCTTTAACTGCTGGCTCAAGAGATGAAGGCTGGGAGTGATGTGGTAGACATGGATCTGTTATGGTAAAGTTGTTTTGAGGGATATGGAAGGATCTTTGTGTTGAGGTGTATTCAAGTGATGGAAAATTCTGACATGAGAAATCAGGAGGTGTGGTTTTACTTAGTTTAGGAGCCTCTTCATTTTGCTCTTCCACCTCCTCCCTTGCACTTAACATTTGGTTTACCAGCACTTCCATGTTTTTGAAGGAGTTT
Source organism: Arachis hypogaea (assembly GCF_003086295.3). Lineage (NCBI taxonomy): Eukaryota > Viridiplantae > Streptophyta > Magnoliopsida > Fabales > Fabaceae > Arachis > Arachis hypogaea. The sequence goes on from NC_092047.1 coordinate 80,810,427, forward strand.
TTTTGTTCGTTCCAGGATATCTGTGCCTCCTCCTCATATCTTTCAAGCATGGTCTCAAGCTTTGAGAGACTTTGGTTCATGGAAGTTTGTGTGGACTGTGAGTTTTGGAAGAGATTTTGTGTCAAGGAATAGTTAAGTGATGAAGAATTTTCAAATGAAAAACTGGAAGGTGAAGTTGGACAACTTTGCATAAATGAATTAAACGTCTGCTCAAGTGATGATGGCTCTTGATTAATGGAGTATGACACATCGAGTGCTCTCTGATTTTGATCCTCCCAAGCACTACTTAAAGAATTGTTGAATTCATCATAGTGTGGATCATCTTGTGGCATTGGGGGACAATTTTGCATGAATTTATTGAAAGCACACTCCAGTGATGATGTCTCTTGATGAACAAAGTATGGATCACTAAGATCTCTTTGATTTTGACTTTCCTAGCCATAATATGAGTAGTTGTTAGAATCATCAAAATCTGGATCATATTGTGTCTCTGGAAAGTGTCCCATTTCAACTAATTGTTCACACTTTTGTTGACATGTCCAGATACCATAAGGGTAATGACATAAATCATCTTGTGGCTCTGGATCATATCTCATGTGAATTGCTTCATCATCTATCTTTTTTTAGTGATATTTCCAGCCATCATTAGGATAATGACTTGAATCATATTGTGATGGTGGGTAATATCCCATGAAATTGTCTTGCTCATCTTGTGGTTCTGAAGCATATCTCCATTGATTGGAGTGCTCAGAATCTGTGATTTCTTGGTGATATTCCCAGCCACCATTAGAGATTGGTGATGGTGGGTAATATCTCATAAAATTTGTTTGATCACAAGATGAGTTGAACTCCATTTGAATTTTGTAACACACATCACCAATGAAAATTGAAATTCATGTATCAGAGAAGAATTTCTTAGTGAGGCAATAACTCAAACACCTTGGTATCACTTAAAACAGAAAATTGAAAAGAATAAAAAACAAAGAAAATGCTTAATCTAGACTTCTCACCCATTTAATCATTGTCGATCTATATCAATCCCCGGCAACGGCACCAAAAACTTGATGAGTAAAAAATTAGATTTCCACACAACTCACCGGCAAGTGTACCGGGTCGCATCAAGTAGTAATAACTCACAAGAGTGAGGTCGATCCCACAGGAATTGATGGATCAAGAAATTTTAGTGAGTGATTAGTTTAGTCAAGCTAACAGTATTGAGTGAGAATTGATGCAGTAGAAAGTAAATTGCAGGAATTATAAATTGCAGAAAGTAAATTTGACAGAATTTTAAAGAGCAAGAAATGTAAATTGCATCAAATGTAAAGGGAATTGGGTGCAAGGAATTTAAAGAAAGTAGTAAATCAAGCAATTGAAGTGATCTTGAGAACAAGTAACAGGAAATTTAAATTGCTGGAAGATTAAATCAGATCGAACCATGAGCAGAAATGTAAAGTTGCAGAGAAATACAAGTGCAGAAGATTGAGATTTGCAATAAGAGTAAACTGAATTCAATGCAATTGAAATGTAAAAGTGTATCAACTATACTAAGCTCTCTGGAGTCTCTAATCCTCCAAAAGAGATCTGGAGTCTGTAATCATCCAGCCTTTTGCTTCCTATTCTACTCCTACTCCTACTGTGCACTCCCCTTTTTTGAATGTGACTAATGCCTTTATATAGGCTTTACAAAATAGAAATGAAATTGAAATTGAAAACAAATTACAATTCAAATGAAATTCCTGATCTAACTATCTCTTGTGCCTTTGAGTGATGAAAATGGGCTCTGCTTGCTTTAAATTTCACTTGGGCTTGAAATCAGATTAATTGAGCCAGAATTCTGCTCCCAGGAGAAAGTAGCGTTTTAAAATTGAGCACAGCGTTCATTCATCCACGCGTATGCGTCCCTCAAGCTTGCACGTGATTTTGCATTTTCACCGATCGACGCGTACGCGTCACCCACGCGTACGCGTCCCTTGCAGCGTTCACTTAGTGAGCGTAGCGTTCTTCAATTGAGCGCTCCCCACGCGTACGCGTCACCTACGCGTATGCGTGGATCTCCAAACATATTATTCGCACGCTGCCGCTTAGCCCACGCTTGCGCGTGCTTCATGCCAGGTGCTTCATCGACACGTGCGCGTCACCCACGCGTACGCGTCCCTTGTAGCGTTCTCTTAACGAGCGCTACATTGGCATAGTGAGCGCTACCCCACGCGTGCGCGTCATGTACGCGTTCGCGTGGGTAGCAAATTCTCAAATCCACGCTTCAGCGCCAGCCATGCGTGCGCGTGCCTTGTCTGAGATGCACAATCGACGCATGCGCGTCATGCACGCGTGCGCGTCGTTTGCAAAACTTTTCCTCCAAATTTTTAACTTGCTCGAAAATGCTCAGTAAGTAAACGTAGCGCTTTCTTTGCAAATGAGCGCTCTCCTTGCTTATTTCATGGGCCACGCTTTCAAAAGCGTGGCCAAAGGCATCAAAGTGTGCTCCAGCTTCAAAGTGTGCCCAAAATTCCTCTTTTCTCCTTTTTAGCTTATTTTATGCTTTTTTTGCTTCTTTTTCTTCTTATTTCCTGTAAAGTTTATAAAATCAAAAGATCAAGGAATTATACCATTTTAAGCACGAAAGCATGCAATATTTAAGCACTAATAATCAATTTCTTGTATGAAAAAGCATAGAAAAACATGACATGATGACATGTCATCACGTACGCGTGGATTTGATTTCATTAACCCCCCTGACGTGAGAACCCTAACTCGCGTCACCCTACTTCTTCCCCCCCTCAACGTTCCATTTTCTCTCCTTTCCCTCCAAACCTCCATTGCCACCACTCACCACCACCATCCTCCCACCGCAGCTATCGCCGGCAACCCTAGACCGCCGCCGACCGCCCCTCCCTCTCCCTCCTTTCTTCTTCTTCTTATTCCCCCTTTCACCACCCCCTACCCACCTTCACCGACCCAAAGCTCCGCCGCGGACAGCCACTGCGCCGCTGGACTGCCACCATCTTTGGGCATCACCCCCCATTCCCATTTAGTCCCAATTCTGTCACAGAACCTTCCAGGTTTCCCTACTTCCACCCCTGCATTCGAATTCCTTTTCTATTCAATTAAGTCAGTTCACATATTTAAATTTTGTTCAATTTAGGATAGTTAGATTTGCATGTTCTTAGTGGATTTTAGGTGGTTAGGTAGCTAGGATGTGTTTAGTGGATTTAGGTCTGATAAGTGCTCTGTTCTTGCTGTCTAAATTAGTTAATTCTTCTCTATTTGTGCTGATAATTTTCCCTGTGATAAATTGCTTTGCTTGATGCTGTTATATGGGTTTAAATTATGATTCATGCTTTGTTAATGTTTCATTGAATTACTTTGGTGCTAAACTGGTTTATTGATGCTGCTGGTTTTCTCTAAAATTGCTGAGTTCTTATCTGCGTTGATTTGGTTCATGGATATTGGATTCCTGATGTATGATTTTAATGGAATTCAAATCTGTGTTGCTATTGCTGCTGAATTTTTCTTGCGATTTGATCTTCATTGTTGATTCTTTGAATCCATACTCTTTATTCATGATTGATTGCTGAATTTACTGAGACAAAGCTGACTGCATTATAGAATCATTGCTTATTGCTATTTTACCGGCTCAATTGCTTATTCCCTGTGAATTTATCTATGGTTTTGGTACTTTTATTCGTTAATGACTTCATAAGAAATCCAAGATGCCTGATTAAGTTTGGGAATCAGCCGGCTATTTTGTTTTGACTGATGATGCCTGAGTCATATGATTTTCTTGTTCTTTATGCTCATTGCCAAATATTGAACTTCATACGAGCTTGACTTGACTTGTTGATCTGCTGCTGTTTATTCATTCCGGGAATGTTCCTTTTACTACCGGAATGCTGCCCAAATTTTTTTGAAAACTGTTTTACTTAATTCCCACTCATGAATTGACTTTCGTGCTTTTGAAATTGTGCTTTATTTGGTTTAAACTGAAGCCAATTCATGAGGTGAAGGGTTAGCATTTCCATTCCTTTTGGTTCCCTTTCTACTTACAATGCATTACTAATGATTTTAATTCTTTTCTTGCTTCGCTCATTTACATGTTTTATCATCGATAACTTGAATTTTATGCTTGACTGTGAGCTTACTTGTTCTAATACCTTTTGAACTTCTTTTGATTAAGAACAACATTTCCATGCCAATAACTTATTCACACTTTTCTAACTCTTGACTTCATTGACGAAAACTTTTCTTTTAGATTAAACTAAATCCTTTAGGTTCCTTTTAAGGCATGCTAATGGTTGTTGCTTAACAAATAAGCTTCCCACTATTATTGGTTTCTTTTTTTCTGGCTTCCTGTCTGCTTGCTTCTTACCTGCTTTTCTTTCCTCTGCTTTAGTTGATAAATTGTATCCTGGAATTTTTGTTTTCAAGATGTCTGATTTGAAAGGAAAAGGCAAGTCTAAGGCCAGCACCGGTAAGAGGAAGCGAGGCCAGTCATCCATTACTCTAGTGGATGTTCTATCAGATGAATCCTGGTGCGAAAAGAACTTCACTCCACAGGAAAAAGATGATCAACTAATGCCTGCTTCTGATCAAGTTAAATTTGCAAACCTCTACTGTGAACTAAAGTTTCCGGTCTTTGTGGAAAAAGGCACCTCTACCTGGAACGGACCATCAAAATACCAATAGAGTTAAAGAAATACACTGAGGAATAGATCAAACAGCGAGGTTGGGTATTTTTAGAGAGGAATCTGACAGAGGTTAACGCATCCTGGGTCCGTGAATTCTACTGTAACTATTACAAGACGACCCTTGATGCTGTACAGCTCAGGGGCAAGCAGATCTTGGTCACAGAGGAGGCCATAGAGGACATCCTCCACTTCTAGCCAAAATCAGATGAAGCAGATGGTTATCAGAAGGCTGAGGAGTCCATTAGGTTTATGAGCTTTGACTGGGATGCTGTGAGGCGCACCATAGCCATTGATCCTGCTGTTCCCTGGGCTATGGGTAAGTCGAAGGTAACTCCAAAGGGCATCAAGATTATCTATCTTAATGCTGAGGCTAGGCTATAGCAGCAAATACTGAGTAATTATGTTATGCCTAGCACTCTCGAGTCCGAGGTTCCAGCTGCTATGATTATCCTCATTTAGTGCGTTATGGAAGGAAAGGACCTGTACTTTCCACGGTTCATCAGGAAGTACATGTCTCAAGTTCATGTCAGAGGCACCCTGCCATTTCCCTACTTGATCACCCAGATGGCCCGCCGAGCTGAGGTGCCCTGGGAGCTTGAGGATAAGAAGCCACCGGTTGTTGAATGCAAAAAGATTATTCTACACGGCAAGCGGTTTGAAGCTCTAGGCCACAGACCACCTTCTCTTACTGCCTCTACTGATGCAGCCACATCCTCCGCAGCACCTTCAGCGCCGGCAGCACCACCCGCATCCACAGCCTCATCATCCGCCTCGCAGCTAGTCTGAGCAGTCTGAGCATCGCAACAAGCGACACTATGAGCATCTGAAGCTGATGATGAGGACTGGGCATACTGACATCCCCTCCGAGCCTGACACACCATCGGAGCACCCTGAGGAGGAGGAAGATGAGCAGGAGGAGAATGCACAGAGCCACAGCTTGAGCACCCTGCAGAGACTTAGGCCCCTACACAGCCAGAGCCCTGATAAACCACTATTTTATAATTTATATTGTGCTAAATTGAATGGTTTTTCATCCATTATACTCACGCTTATTCATAGAAATCGCATGTATTACGTTCCCTTCCTGATTTTGTGCTATGTTTGAAAACATGCTTCTTTGGCCTTATATTTGCTAATATTAATTCTCCCTTTATACCATTCGATGCCTTGATATGTGCATTAAGTGATTATAGGGATTACAGGACATGAATGGCTTAGAGGATGGAAAGGAAGCATGTAAAAAAGGAAGGAATACAAGAAACTGAAGGAACTGCTAAAGCTGTATGTCCAGCCTGACCTCCTGGTACTAAATCGATCATAACTTGAGCTACAGAGGTCCAAATGATGCGGTTTTAGTTGCGTTGGAAAGCTGACATCCAGGGCTTCACAATGATATATAATTTTCCATAGTTGGCCCGAAGTCAGGTGACGCGAATGCGTGGATCACGCGGACGCGTGACCTGGCAAAAACTCAATCTGCGCGAACGCGTGGACGACCTGTACGTACCAGAAATCCCTAAAGGCGATTTTTGGGCTATTTTTGACCCAGTTTTCGGCCCAAAAAATACAGATTAGAGGCTATAAAGTGGGGGAATCAATCCATTAAAAAAAACATAATACAACATATGGAACATTCATACAATTTTAGGTTTTAGATGTAGTTTTTAGAGAGAGAGAGGCTCTCTCCTCTCTCTTAGGTTTTAGGATTAGAATTTCAATTTCTTCTCAGATTCCAGGTTCAATGTTCCTTTAAATTAAGATTCTTATATTTTCATTTATTCCATAGTATTTTTCCATTTAAATTTTATTGTTTATTTAATTGCTTCCAATTTTATTTCAATTATCATCTCTACTCTTTTATATCTTTAATCCTTATTCAGAGTTACAATTGGAAAGCTTTTATATCTTTAATCCTTATTTAACTGTTGCATCATCTCTTGAATTATTCTGGTGCTTCATGACTTGTTTTAGTCTGACTGGGTATTATTCTTCATAAGTCAATGCTACTCCTTCATGATACTTATATCATCTTGCATTGATATGCACTTATACTATCTTGCATTACCCACATTCTCTCCTCCATTGTTGCAGTTTTTGCACTATTGGTATACCATATGCTTCTACTATTTTCTCACTTGCATGCTGTAGCTACCATGTAACTGAGACTCTCACTATTTGGCATTAACCCAACCATATTTTAAATTGTTTCCTATCTTTGTTTTTGGGTTACTTTTATTCTTTTTCCTCTTCTTTCAGGATGGCCACCGAGGAAGGGAAACAGAAAACTTCTCAATGGAGAGACAAACAACTTCATCTGCACAATCCTTTGAGACAAGCATCAGTTGGAGCAACCCGTCCACTTGCACATCTCAGCATACACCGAGGACGGTGCAATCTTTAAGTGTGGGGAGGTCGATACTGACTTCCGTGGGTTAGCACCTTCCTGTCTCAACACCAATGTCTTATTTTCTTTTTAGTTTGTTGTTGCATTTGCATGTTTAATTGCATGTTTGTTTGATTTTGTGCATATTTTACCACTACTTGGTTAAAGTAATAATTTCTTTTTCAAGAAACTTTTTATAACATTTCACAAATTTGACTTAAACTTTTTGAAAAACTTGTTTGAATAAATATTATACTGGAACATGGTTTAGAGCTCGAACACACAAAACCAGTGAGATTTTGAGCCTACTTGATTGGTTGCATCTTATCAACCAATATTTTATTTTTTTGGTGTGTGCTGTTCTCTCTAAAATTGTGATCTTTATTTTGCTTGATTCTATATTTCCATTGTTTGATGTATGCATGCACTTATATGATTGAGGCCTTATTTCACTAAGCTTATATACCCATATGGCCTTACCTTTCATTATCCCTTGCAAACTAATTTTGAGCCTATTTTACCCCTTTATTCTTTACTTTAGCTCATCACTAACTCTAAGCGGAAAACAATAATGTCCTTAATTTGAATCCTTGGTTAGCTTAGACTAGTGAGAGTGCTTATGATTTAAGTGTGGAAAAATTAGATTTGAAAACATTTGGTTTGAGAATTGAGTATATTAGAATTTTATGAAAATGTGAAAGAAATGTTTAGGACATGTTCATGCATTCAATAATTTAATCATCTGCATTGAGAAAAACAAAAGAATATATATATATATATATATATATATATATATATAAAAGAGAAAAAAAAATAAAGGAGAAAAAGAAAAGAAAAAGAGAAAATAAGAAAAAGGGGACAAAATGCCCTAAAGTAGTGGTGAAAGCAATGCATATGTACTGTACTTGAAATTATAATGCATGAATATGTGGAAAACATGGTTAATGGATAGTTAGGTTTTGTACTTTGATTACATGGATTGTCTAAAGATAGGTGGAAAGTTTAAGTTAATTAAGGATTCAGATTTTAGTTCACTTGGCCAAATACAATCCTACCTTGACCCTAACCCCATTACAACCCTTAAAAGACCTCTTGATATGTGTATTTTGTGCATCAAATTTTTGTTGATTGTTAGATGAAGAGTAAGCCTTAAAAAGCAAGATTAGTAGAGAATTGAGAGATCGAACCTCAAACACCTGAGCGATTAGAGTGTACACACTTTCGGTGAGGGTTCGATGCTCGATTCCTTGTTCCCGGCTTTCATGAGCTATTTTCTTCTGCAAGTTTACTTGTACTTTATTTTGTGATTTGAATTAGTGAAATCCAGTTCATATTTGTTTTTGAAAGGTTTATTTACTTTTAACCAAGTAGGTAGAAGCATTTCACATTTAGTTGCATTCTTATAGATAGGTTGCATTTCATACATTTTACCATTCCTCTTCACTCTTATAGCTTCTCTTGAGCATAGCATGAGGACATGCTAATGTTTAAGTGTGGGGAGGTTGATAAACCACTATTTTATGGTTTATATTGTGCTAAATTGAGTGGTTTTTCATCTATTATACTCACGCTTATTCATAGAAATTGCATATTTTATGTCTCCCTTCCTGATTTTGTGCTATGATTGAAAACATGCTTCTTTGGCCTTATATTTGCTAATATTAATTCTCCCTTTATACCATTCAATGCCTTGATATGTGCATTAAGTGATTTCAGGGATTACAGGACAGGAATGGCATAGAGGATGGAAAGAAAGCATGTAAAATTGGAAGGAATACAAGAAACTGAAGGAACTGTTAAAGCTGTCCAGCCTGACCTCCTGGTACTAAATCGATCATAACTTGAGCTACAAAGGTCCAAATAACGCGGTTCCAGTTGTGTTAGAAATCTAACGTCTGGGGCTTCGTAACAAAATATAATTTGCTATAGATTCTTCGAATCCAAAAGATGCGAACGCGTGGATCACGCGCACGCGTGACCTGGCAAAAACTCAATCCGCGCGAACGCGTAGACGACGCTTCTGCGTGACTTTGCAGCGACCTGTACGTACCAGAAATCCCTAGAGGCAATTTTTGGGCTGTTTTTGACCAAGTTTTTGGCGCAGAAAATACAGATTAGAGGCTATAAAGTGGGAGAATCAATCCATTAAAAAAAACATAATACAACATATGGAACATTCAATATACAATTTTAGGTTTTAGAAGTAGTTTTTAGAGAGAGAGGCTCTCTCTTCTCTCTTAGGTTTTAGGATTAGGATTTTAATTTCTTCTCAGATTCCAGGTTCAATGTTCCTTTAAATTAGGATTCTTATATTTTCATTTATTCCATAGTATTTTTCCATTTAAATTTTATTGTTTATTTAATTGCTTCCAATTTTATTTCAATTATCATCTCTACTCTTTTATATCTTTAATCCTTATTCAGAGTTACAATTGGAAAGCTTTTATGAAATTATTAATGCAAAGAGTATTTTTCTATTTACCTCATTATTTGTTTGATTATCTTCAAGTATTTATTTAGTCATTTATTATGTGAAATTGGCATCCATGTCAATAGAGTAGATTTTTCACTTGACATGCGGGTTGATTAAGAGGAGACACTTGAGTTGGAATGCTCAAGTGCTTAGTTAAATTGGACATTGTTGGCTAATTCTGTATCTACTAACGCTAGAGCTTCCCAAGGAAAAGGACTAGGATTTGTGGATAAGAGTCAGTTCAATCGCTTGACTTTCCTTTACTCAGTAAGGGTTAACTAAGTGAAAACAATAACCTATTTACACTACACTTGAGAAGATTCCAACAAGGATAGAACTTCCAATTAATCACACCCCCGGTCAAGGCTTTTTAATTAATTATATAATTTCTCTTTTTAATTTCCACTATTTTAAATTACAATTATTTATTTTTCTATTCTCAAACTCAAAATCTTCTCAGAAAAACCCAATTCTCATCACACTTGATAAGGATAACTAAGATAGGACTTCCAATTCTCATACCTTGCCAAGAGAATTTATTATTATTAATTTATTTTTCTTGCCATTTAAATTACTTGTTCAAACCTTTCAAAACCCAAAAATATATCTTTTTCCATAACCAATAATAAACACACCTCGCTGTAATTCCTTGAGAGATGACCCGAGGTTTCAATACTTCGGTTATCAATTTTATTGGGTTTTCTTAACTGACAACCAAAACTTTTGTACGAAAGGTTTCTCTGTTGGTTTAGAAGCTATACTTACAACGCGATTATATTTTATAAAAATTCTTTACTGGCAAGAAATCCCGTTCGTCAAAATGGCGCCGTTGCCGGGGAATTGCAAACGTGTGCCTTATTATTGGTTTTTGTAAATATTTTATTTTGCTTGTTTATTTCTTTTTATTTTTGTTTTTAATTTTTATTAGTTACTATGAGTTCTCACCCCCGTCACTTTGAGTTTAGTTCTAATGTTGTTGAAAGGAATGGAAGCTATAACAGGAACATGCATCAAGGTCAAAACAATCAAAGATGGAAGGAGCCATGAGGATCTGATCAACCCTTTAGGCAACAACACCCTCCAAGATACCATGGACCACGACCATTCCACAATGCATGTCAAGACAATAGTTATGGTGGACCCTTTCGTGACAACCAACACCCACCAAACTACTATGGTCAGGAGCCATTCCGAGGTGCGTACCAAGATGATAGATATGGTGGATCCCCCTGCAGTTATCAGCAAGTCCCATCATATGCCTATGAACCACCTCCTCAACATAGCTTTGAACCACCATACTCACAAGCCACCCATCACCAATCACCTCCATATGACCCTAACCCTTACCTACCCCAATTCCAATCCAATTACTCCCAAGAACCACCACTTCCATATGCACCATGTCCATATCCATCGACCCGAGAATCACAGAAGCATCTCAAGGAAACGGTGAATAAATTTCATGCAACCCTTCACCAATTGAATCAAGCAATAAATCGATTGCCTTCCCGATGTTCGGACACTCAAGAAACCCCCATGGCTTCATGTGGACAATCTAATGAAGAACTGATGTGCATAAACTTGATATGCTACGATTTAGGAAATTGCACGATCGGCAAAATTCCTTCCGGCAAGTGCACCGGTTATCGTCAAGTAAAAACTCACAATAGAGTGAGGTCGAATCCCACAAGGATTGGTTGAGTGAGCAATTCGGATTAGAAGTATGTTCTAGTTGAGCGGAATCAAGATTTAGATGAGAATTGCGGAATGTAAAATTGCATGAATTAAAGAGCGAGAAGCTAAATTGCTGAAATTAAAAGGGATGGGGGTGATTGCATGAATTTAATTGCAGAATGTAAAGAGAAAGTGGTAAATCAGGAATGGGGAGTTCATTGGGTGTTAGGAGATATTGAGATCTCCGAATCAAAACAACTTTTATCCCTTCCTCAACCAATGCATTCATTGAATTTTGCTTGGCAATCTTATATGATTGGATCCCAATCCCTTGGCTCACTAATTCTCTCTAAAAACAAACAAATTCCCAATCCCTTGGTTTAAATGTTCATAAGAAGAGATGATGCTCGATCACTGATTATACCACACAGTTTCATGAACCACAATTTGGTAGGATTACATGTCACAATATCCATCCAAACCCCAATCCAATTCACTGTGAGAAAGCTTCTCTAGCATGAATCCTCCATTCCTTTCCCAAGGTTCCGAAGGATTCCAATTATGGGTAGTTTCTTTCCCAAGACAACTACCCAATGGAATTAGATCGAGAAGCTTTCTAACAAAATTCAAGAGAAAAGATTGAAGAAGAAGATAAAACTATTATTGATTCATTGAATTACAATAGAGCTCCCTAACCCAATGAAAGGGGTTTAGTGAGTCATCGCTCTGAATTCAATTACAAAACTAAAAGAAAATGATCCAAAGTTCTCCGTGTAAAAGTTTTAACTAACTTAAATTCTATCCTATTTATACACTTTCTAAATTGAGCTTCTGTTGTGTTTCTTGGGCTTTGAGGCCTTTCCCTGATTTCCTTTTGCTTTGGGTTTATGGTCCATAATCCTGATGAGGCTGTGATCCAATTCTGTAACATTCATTGAGCAAACTTAGTGATAAACAAGTAATGACACAAGACTCAACAAATTGAAGCTCCAGACTCATCAATTCTTCAGGCCCAATCCCATAAACCATGATATTCAATTGGGTTTCATACCATAATACGTTTAAGTTAATGTTTGTGCTCAAATGCTAACTTAAACTTCAATATATTTGGCCCAGAAACCCCTTTCAAAAAGTGGCGTTTAAGTTGAAGTTTAAGTTTCAGTTTAAGGTTAAACTGAAACTTAAACGTGGAAATGGAAGAAAGCAACCCAGGAGTGTGAAATGTCGAACACGTTTAAGCTTCAGTTTAAGGTTAAACTGAAGCTTAAACGTGGAAATGAAGAAAGCAACCCTGGAGGAGCAATTGGGTCGAACACGTTTAAGCTTCAGTTTAAGGTTAAACTGAAGCTTAAACGTGGAAATGAGAAAGCAACCCTGGAGGAGAGAAATAGTCGAACACGTTTAAGCTCCAGTTTAAGGTTAAACTGGAGCTTAAACGTGGAAATGCTCCTGGTGCCTTTCTTACTTCTGGCGTTTAACCTCCAGTTTAAGGTTAAACTGGAGGTTAAACGTGGAAATGCTTCCTGGTGAGAAATTGTGTCGAACACGTTTAAGCTCCAGTTTAAGGTTAAACTGGAGCTTAAACGTGGAAATGCTCCCTTGGTGAAATTCTCATTCTGGCGTTTAACTTCCAGTTTAAGGTTAAACTGGAGGTTAAGCGCCAGTTCCAGCATTTCTTAGCCTTCATGATTCTGGCGTTTAAGCTCCAGTTTAGGCTTAAACTGGAACTTAAACGCCATTTCCAGCATTATATGGCTTGGTAGTTTAAGTTCCAGTTTAAGCTTAAACTGGAACTTAAACTCCACATGTGATATTCAAGCTTCCTTTATTGATTTTGTTGCTTCCTTGCCTAGCCTCTTCTTCCCTGAAATCATCCAAACAATTGCATCAAAGTCTTGCAAAATTTCATGAGAAATCTTCCATTCATAGCATTCAAGTAATATAACTAAAAACTCATGGAATTTGCATCAAAATCATACTGTTTGGATGGTTCATTGCTTTGTTATTCATTTAACCATTCTTGGTTACTTTAAGCTCAAGAAAATGCATAAAACAACTAAAACTAACAGAAAAATGCTAGTGAAACTAGCCTAAGATGCCTTGGCATCACAACACCAAACTTAATACTTGCTTGTCCCTAAGCAAGTCCTGAGTTATTTGAGAAGAAAGTATGAAACAGAAAGCAATTACATTGGCTATATTAGCAAGCATTTGAAGTTCATCAAAAGGGTTTTATGCAGAAAGTTGCAGCATCACTTTTTCATTCTTATCAGGTAAGATTATCACTTTTTCATTGCATCCATCAAACACTGCTATGGCCTCTTGTTATTCTTATGTCCTTGGCACTTTTCTCTTCTTTGTTTTTCTTTTCTTTTTCTTAGAGCTCCCTTGCTCCTTGTTTGCTTAGTGTCATGTGTTGCACAAGCCTTTGGCATTTTCTTTTTCTTATCAGTGCACTACACATATCCACTCCAGGCATTTTAGTTCACATTTCTTCTTGAGACATTGGTGCCCAGCACCTCTTTGTGTGACTAAATGTTTTGTATTTAGGTTGCTCTTGATAATGGACTTTTGGTTGATAATCCCGGGTTAGTTAACCCAAGTTACCAAGTGTTGAAACACTCCTCAGAACCTATTCATCCAAGCATATCCTTAATACATAAACACCACAGGCATTTGTCTCAGAAGTTCAAACCATTGGTGCCTAGCTTATTTTCTCAATTTTTTTGCTTTTTGGTTGCCCTTTTTCAGTGGCTTTTTCTTCTTCTTTTTCTTTCTTTTTCATGGCCAAAGACATTTATTCATCAAGATCCATAGACAGTTTTCAATTTCTACACAAAAAATGATAATTCTACACTCTATTTCCAGTGATCTGACTAAACAATCAAGCATGCATACCACCACTTAATTCTACTTGATTTGTCACTAATTGAGCCAAGTTACTTTTGTTCAAACTTTTCTTTTATTTTTGGAAACAGAACAAGCATGGCAAGCATTTGTTTAAGAAGGTGAAGTTATATCCAAACATCTAGGCATTCACTTTATTCAAAGCAATAAACAGACAAACATACTAGAACTTTCACATAAAACTTAAATGACTTATAATGAAAGAAAGCTCATAAAGACAATTCACCAATTATCATTTGATTATTAAGGAACGAGACCACCTCTCATTTATTGCTTGGTTCTTCTTGATTCTTGGGATCCTGCTTCTTCTTGCTTCTTACCTCTTTTTGACCACTTGTACTTCCTTCGTCTTTTCTTATGAGCTTTTTCCAGAATCCAGCCTTTTTCATTGTTTCTTCCACTCCTTTTTCAAGGATAATTGCCTTGTTTATTTCTCCTTCTTTCCTCCCTTTGAAATACTCATCAAAAGCTGGGAATGCTGGGTCCATCTTGTGTAGATGTTCCCCTATGTAGTTAAGCTTGATTTGAGAACTGATGTTGTAATCAGCTTGAACTGAGTATCTTGCATTCTGCAAAGTGGTGGCTTCCTTGATTGCCAAGATATTGGCATCTTGGTGTTGGCATATGTGGCTGAGGGATTCTTGTAATTGTAAATTCTGTTTCCTTTGCAGATCTAAGAATCTTGATTCAAAGTTCCTTTGCATATCCATCATTTTTAGGTGAAAGTCCTCTTGTCTCTCCTGAGACCTCATGTATTGTTGAGACATTCCTTCTATGATTTCCTGCATTCTGCTCATATCCATGGGGTCTCTGGGAATTTGTTGTCTTCTTTCTGGAATTCCTTGCTCTTCTTGCTCTTCTTCTCCTTCTTGCTCTGCTTCTTGCTCTGCTTCTGCTTGTTGCCCTTCTTCATTTCTTCTTTTTGTATGTCTTGGAGCAATTGGGCCAAGAGTCATTCTGTACGCAGTTATGGCCATTCCAGGATATAGCCAATTAGGTCTTTCATCTTCAAGTGGTACTTGGGCATCGATGCATAGTCTAATGATGGTGCTAGGGAAGTGGAGCCAGGATTCAGGGTCACTTTTCTCACTAAACTCTTGTATCTGTTCAGCAATGAGTTTATGAACTTTGATCTCCCCTCCCACCATAATGCAATGTAGCAAGATGGCTCTTTTAGGGACTATTTCTGAAGAGTTTGCAGTGGGTAGGATGGATCTCCTAACTATTGCATACCACCCTTTAGCTTCAGGTGTTAGGTCTCCCCTTCTCAAGACTCTTGGAGCCCCTCTTGTTTTTCTCACCCATTCAGCTCTGATGGCACAAAGGTCTTCAGCAATAGTCGTATAGTCAGGTTCTCCTATCATCCTTTCCTCATAACTTGCTTGGCTGAAACGTATGTTTTTCAGGCCAAGAGTTTTCATGATTGCCTTGGGGCTGAAGTCAACTTCCACCCCTCTCACATAGCTTTTGTATGTGGGTTCCACGGTTGGATCCTCCCTCACTGCATTTGCATAAAACTCTTTCACCAGGTTGATGTTGATTTTAGTGATTGGCTTAGTCAGGAGCTCCCACTTCCTCTTTTTGATCTTCTCCCAAACACCTGGGAACTCATCCTTTTCAAGGTCAAAGGGAACCTCAGCTAGTACCCTTTTAGGTCTCATCCATTCGGCTTGAATCTCATGGAAAACTGATTTGTATTTCCATGCATCGAATTCCCTTTCCTCCTCCATTGGCTGCTTGTCTTTTCTTCTTTTGTGGCTAGATGAGGCTGCCATTGGTTCTTTAGTTTTGGTAAGTGACAAGCTAAAGTTGACAAGGTGAAGCAAGAAGTGTTGTTAGAAGTGTGGTGAGGTTGTTTTCGGCAAGAGATAGTTATGCTATGATGAAAGAAAATGTGCAGGAAGGAGATTTGGTGGTGTGGAACTCGTTCCTCAAGTGGTTCTTTATAGTGCACGCAAGTGAAAAATGGACGGCTAGGGTGATTTGTGAAGGGTGGCTTGATGGTAAATATATGAATTAGGGAGAAGGACGAATTGCTTTTCATTTTCTTGGAAGTATTCTGGGTGCATTAGGTTGTACATGTAGCTATCTTTTCATGCAGAACTTCCTTTTCCCATGTGTTAGTTTCAAAGACTTGTGAACTTTCTTTTTGACCAAGCACCGTACCTCCCCCCTTGTCTTTTTCCTCCATTCTTATCCTTCCTTTTGTACCTGCACAAACAAACAAATTTGCTATCATTTTTTTTCGGTCCATGTGAATAATGAATAGTACTTGCACATGTTTTTCATTCTTTTTGAATTGTAAATCAATGATTGACTTCATGAGCTTATAGTCGTGACCTTTGTATGTATGCACACTTATTACTGGACACCAAACTTAGTGTTTGGTAATGTCTCCTGATGACATGAAATCCATATTGGTTGTCCTTAATGAATGTGCATAATTCTAATAAATCATAGTCACTTTGGCTCTTTGATCCTAAACAATTTTACTACCTAAAGTAATTGAAATCAAAGTATTAAAACATGCAAATGGTATACTTGTCATGAATTTCTAAATCCAGAGGAACTTCTTGCTTTTCATTAACTGTGTTCTAAAAGGAACACCAAACTTAATGTTTGGTTGTGCACCTTGAATGAAAGATTGAATACAATTTGAATAAGATTTGGGGGTGCCTTCAGGCACACCAAACTTAGAGACCAATTGTATTTTACATGTAATGTTTAGTGCACTTTATCAACAGTTGTCTTGAGGATTCAAGTTCATGCATAAGAAACCATGCTTTATTAGATGCAGAGCAAAACAATAAAGAGTAAGGATACTAAAACATGGGTTGCCTCCCATGAAGCGCTTCTTTAACGTCACTAGCTTGACGGTTGTCCCTTGTTAGGGTGGATTGTAGTGCTTGATGTCTTCTCCTCTCACTATGAAAACGTCCCCATTTGATTCCTTCATGACTTCTAAATGTTCCATAGAAAGAACTTTCCTGATTGTGAACACTTGAGGGAGCTGGGAAGGAATGGTTTTGAGGCCAGGTGGGATTGGCAGATAATGACTTGATATCACTTTATCTCCCGGAGAGAAACCTTCAGTGGGAATTTTCTTGTTTCTCCACCCTCTTGGCAATTTCTTTACAATTCTTCCCTTTCTCTTGAGGATTTCTTCATTGACCCTTATGCCAGGAGGATCCTTCTGATCTATTTCTATTGATTCTTGTGGCTTTAACTCTTGCAATTCTTGTTTGCCTTCCAAGGACTGTTTCAGAGTTTCAGCTGCTGGATTGCTTTCCTCCAAACACAGATGGCTACTATCATCCTTAGGCTTTTCAGGTTCTGGTTCAGGCTCAGATGCAGGTTTGAAAACATTGAAAATGAGCTGTTCATCATGTATTCTCAAAATTAGCTCTCCTTGTTCTACATCTATGAGCGCTCTAGCAGTGGCTAGAAATGGCCTTCCCAGAATGATAGGGTGTAGGTAGCTTTCCTCCATGTCCATAATGACAAAGTCTGCGGGGAAGAAATAATTTCCCACTTTCACCAGCACATTCTCAACTACCCCTTCAGCTTGCTTCTGAGTTTTGTCAGCCAGTTGTATGATTACATCAGTGGATCTCACCTCATTCAGTTGTAGCCTCTTCATAAGAGTCAGAGGCATCACATTTATGCTAGCTCCTAGATCACAGAATCCTTTGTCAATTTTTGTTTCCCCTATGATGCAGGGGATATGAAAACTTCCTGGGTCTGTTTTCTTAGAGACTATGTCCTTCTTGATGAGGGCACTGCATTCTTTGTTCATTATTACAGTTTGTCCTCCCTTCAAAACTCTTTTCTTGCTCAGCAATTCCTTTAAATACTTGATATGTGTAGGCATCTGCTGGAGAATCTCAAGGAAGGGAATATTGATATGGAGAGACTTAAATGTCTCTAAAAACCTTGAATAGGTTTTCCCTTTTTCACCTCCTCCTAACCTCTGAGGAAATGGTGCTTTTGGTTGGTATGTTTCCAGCATGCCTTTTTGCAGTTCCTTGGCTTGCTCAGTTTCACTTTCCTGCTTAGCTTCTTCCACACCTTCCTTCAAGATTTTTGGCTCCTGTTCTGAGGGTCTGATTCCTTCTTCTTCTGAGACTTCCTTCAATATGGTGATGGCCTTGCATTCTTCCCATCTCACTCCCTTTTGTTCCCCTTTAGGATTCTTTTCTGTGTCACTAGGGAACACTGCAGTTGACTTGGGGGCCTGTTGAGATAGCTCTCCTACTTGAGACTCCATCCTCTTGAGTTTTTCACCATGGTTCCTTAAGGTAGATCTCACATCATCCCTAAAGCTTTTCAACTCACTTATGTCCTGACCCATGTTTGCCAGCATTCCTTTTATCCTGTTTAATTGATCTTGAAATTGTTGGTTCGGATTAGGTTGGGTAGGTTGATTATTTTGGCCATGATATGATGGTTGGGAGTAAGTGTTTTGTGTGGCTTGGTATGATCTTTGGTTGGAGTTTTGGTATGTGGACTTGTTATGTTGGTTTTGCTGGTTTCCCCACCCAAAGTTTGGGTGGTTTTTCCAGCCTGGGTTGTAAGTGTTGGAATGTGGATCATATGGTTGCCTTTGTTGATTTCCTACATAATTGGCCTCTTCCCAATCACCTCCTTCAGTGCTTACTTCCTCTTGATCTTGTGTGTGTATTGCAGCCACTTGCTTTGTTTCTAATTTCCTGGTGAGCTCTGCTAGTTGCTTGGCAAACACCTTGTTTTGGGCTAAAATTGTATCAACATGGTTCAGCTCCATGACTCCCTTAGTGTTGTGTCTCTCTGAAGCATAGTAGTACTCATTCTCAGCCACTGTCTCAATCACTTCAATGGCTTCTTCCACAGTCTTTTTCCTGTTCAATGAACCTCCTGATGAATGGTCTACAGCCTTCCTTGATTCATAAGAAAGTCCATCATAGAAAATATGCAATTGCACCCAGTCATGGAACATGTCTGGTGGGCATTTCCTTGTCAAATCCTTGAATCTCTCCCATGCCTCGTAGAGAGTTTCACCATCTTGTTGTCTAAAAGTCTGAACCTCAGATCGAAGCCTACTGACCTTTTGTGGGGGGTAGAAACGTGCCAGAAACTTGCTTTCCACCTCATCCCAGGTTGTTAGGCTCCCCTTTGGGAATGATTCCAGCCACTTAGCTGCCTTGTCCCTAAGTGAAAATGGGAACAAGAGCAGTTTATAGGTATCTTCCTGGACTCCATTGGACTTCACAGTATCGCAAATTCTCAGGAATTTTGTGAGATGTTGGTTTGGATCTTCATTAGCACTCCCACCAAATGAACAATGATCCTCCACAAGTGATATTAGCTGTGGTTTGAGTTCAAAATTGTTGGCCTGAATGGGTGGTTTCTGAATGTTGCTACCACAATTCCCAGAGGTTGGGTTTATGTATGAACCAAGAACCCTCCTCTCAGGAATGGCATTGTTTCCATCAGCCCTCTCATGGTTGTGAACTTCTCTATCCATGTTGAGATCTAAAGCTTCCTCAAAATTGTCCTCAGATTCTCCTTCAGATTCCTCTTCTCTCAGTACTCTCTTCCCTCTTGCTTCCCTTCTAAGTCTATGAAGGGTCCTCTCTGGTTCGGTATATGGAGGAGTTGATGTCTCTCCTCTCCTACCTGTCATACAAGAACACAGCACAGGCACCAAACAAGTGAAATACTCTTGGTTAATGGAAGAGTATGGTTAGAGCAGTTGAGGAATTAATTCAAATAGTTAGTGAGTCAGTGAGTTAGTTGCTTGAATTTAAAGGCATAAAGAAAGAAAACAAGTAACAGAGTGCAGAAGTTAAAATTCAACAAGTAACTTGAACTAAATTATCAAAACAAAAAAAAAATGCTCAATCTAGTTAACTTCCAATTTGAGAATTGTCAATCGAAAACCAATCCCCGGCAACGGCGCCATAAACTTGATGTGCATAAACTTGATATGCTACGATTTAGGAAATTGCACGATCGGCAAAATTCCTTCCGGCAAGTGCACCGGTTATCGTCAAGTAAAAACTCACAATAGAGTGAGGTCGAATCCCACAAGGATTGGTTGAGTGAGCAATTCGGATTAGAAGTATGTTCTAGTTGAGCGGAATCAAGATTTATATGAGAATTGCGGAATGTAAAATTGCATGAATTAAAGAGCGAGAAGCTAAATTGCTGAAATTAAAAGGGATGGGGGTGATTGCATGAATTTAATTGCAGAATGTAAAGAGAAAGTGGTAAACCAGGAATGGGGAGTTCATTGGGTGTTAGGAGATATTGAGATCTCCGAATCAAAACAACTTTTATCCCTTCCTCAACCAATGCATTCATTGAATTTTGCTTGGCAATCTTATATGATTGGATCCCAATCCCTTGGCTCACCAATTCTCTCTAAAAACAAACAAATTCCCAATCCCTTGGTTTAAATGTTCATAAGAAGAAATGATGCTCGATCACTGATTATACCACACAGTTTCATGAACCACAATTTGGTAGGATTACATGTCACAATATCCATCCAAACCCCAATCCAATTCACTGTGAGAAAGCTTCTCTAGCATGAATCCTCCATTCCTTTCCCAAGGTTCCGAAGGATTCCAATTATGGGTAGTTTCTTTCCCAAGACAACTACCCAATGGAATTAGATCGAGAAGCTTTCTAACAAAATTCAAGAGAAAAGATTGAAGAAGAAGATAAAACTATTATTGATTCATTGAATTACAATAGAGCTCCCTAACCCAATGAAAGGGGTTTAGTGAGTCATCGCTCTGAATTCAATTACAAAACTAAAAGAAAATGATCCAAAGTTCTCCGTGTAAAAGTTTTAACTAACTTAAATTCTATCCTATTTATACACTTTCTAAATTGAGCTTCTGTTGTGTTTCTTGGGCTTTGAGGCCTTTCCCTGATTTCCTTTTGCTTTGGGTTTATGGTCCATAATCCTGATGAGGCTGTGATCCAATTCTGTAACATTCATTGAGCAAACTTAGTGATAAACAAGTAATGACACAAGACTCAACAAATTGAAGCTCCAGACTCATCAATTCTTCAGGCCCAATCCCATAAACCATGATATTCAATTGGGTTTCATACCATAATACGTTTAAGTTAATGTTTGTGCTCAAATGCTAACTTAAACTTCAATATATTTGGCCCAGAAACCCCTTTCAAAAAGTGGCGTTTAAGTTGAAGTTTAAGTTTCAGTTTAAGGTTAAACTGAAACTTAAACGTGGAAATGGAAGAAAGCAACCCAGGAGTGTGAAATGTCGAACACGTTTAAGCTTCAGTTTAAGGTTAAACTGAAGCTTAAACGTGGAAATGAAGAAAGCAACCCTGGAGGAGCAATTGGGTCGAACACGTTTAAGCTTCAGTTTAAGGTTAAACTGAAGCTTAAACGTGGAAATGAGAAAGCAACCCTGGAGGAGAGAAATAGTCGAACACGTTTAAGCTCCAGTTTAAGGTTAAACTGGAGCTTAAACGTGGAAATGCTCCTGGTGCCTTTCTTACTTCTGGCGTTTAACCTCCAGTTTAAGGTTAAACTGGAGGTTAAACGTGGAAATGCTTCCTGGTGAGAAATTGTGTCGAACACGTTTAAGCTCCAGTTTAAGGTTAAACTGGAGCTTAAACGTGGAAATGCTCCCTTGGTGAAATTCTCATTCTGGCGTTTAACTTCCAGTTTAAGGTTAAACTGGAGGTTAAACGCCAGTTCCAGCATTTCTTAGCCTTCATGATTCTGGCGTTTAAGCTCCAGTTTAGGCTTAAACTGGAACTTAAACGCCATTTCCAGCATTATATGGCTTGGTAGTTTAAGTTCCAGTTTAAGCTTAAACTGGAACTTAAACTCCACATGTGATATTCAAGCTTCCTTTATTGATTTTGTTGCTTCCTTGCCTAGCCTCTTCTTCCCTGAAATCATCCAAACAATTGCATCAAAGTCTTGCAAAATTTCATGAGAAATCTTCCATTCATAGCATTCAAGTAATATAACTAAAAACTCATGGAATTTGCATCAAAATCATACTGTTTGGATGGTTCATTGCTTTGTTATTCATTTAACCATTCTTGGTTACTTTAAGCTCAAGAAAATGCATAAAACAACTAAAACTAACAGAAAAATGCTAGTGAAACTAGCCTAAGATGCCTTGGCATCACGAACGTAGCATGAAGGAGATACTAGAAACTCCAGTGGACAGTGCGGAGCATGACTTTGTACTGGAACAAGTGGAGGAAGCCGAAATTATCAAAGAAGAAGAATTGGTTGAAGACTTGAGAGATGCTGAACCTCCATGGGAAAGTCAAGTTACAGAGCCCCCTTCTAAGGGGTTTGAATTTGATATTGAGGAGGGTGTACAACCTCCAAGGCCTATCATGGTTGAAGACTTTGAAGGGGATGATCAAGAGATGGATTCAATCATTGATGAATTCTTATCTACAATTGAATCCGCTCCCATTGGACTTGACATGGAGATTGAAGAAGAAGAAGCACAACCTCCCATACCCTTGGTAAGCAATAAAGAAGCGACTAAATTGGAAGAAAGCTACCAAGAGGAAGAGGTTGAAATTAAAGAGACCTGCAAGGAGGTGGAAGTTGTCAAGGAAGAGCTCAAGGGAATGGAGCTGGAAATCACCTTGCCAAAATTATTGGAGACCTCTCCCCCAAAGCCATCACCATCCACCCCTTCATTCAAGTGGGTAAATCTCTCATCTCTAAGCTTAATTAGCTCACTTGAATATGCTTTGCTTGAGACAGATGGGAAACTTAGAGCTCTTTGTGGCTATAAGAATAAGAAGGAGATGGTTAGTGGTAAGAGTTGTCATGCAAGGTTCAATATGGTTGCATGCTCCAAATTGAAGTATAAGGGTTGGTATAATTCTCAAATGAATGGGTCTAGGAAGCTGTTTGGATGCCTGAGTGAGAATTGGGATTGCTTACCACCCGGTTGGAACAAAGATGGTCAACAAGAAGATGGGCGCAAAAGCAAGGTTTGGGACCCCGGAATTCATTCCAGCAATCAACACTCATAGGGCCTTGTCACTTGCTTTAACTTGCTTGAAGGCCTTATGCAACTAGTTTGGGACCTCGGAGGCCATTGGAATCACAAACATTGGTGGAGATTCCTGGATGAGTTCAAGCACAAGCCAACATAACAAAGGACTCCCCAAATGTCCAACTTAAGGACTTTAACTAAAAGTGCTAGGTGGGAGACAACCCACCATGGTATATTCTTTCCTTTTTGTTCTTAGTTTTATTTTATTTTATTTTCACTGGTGTTCATTCATAATTTCTGCATAGTCATCTGCATTCTGCATTTGCATCTGCATATTGCATAAAACAAAAAAAGAACACGCACATGACGCGTAAGCGTCGCTGACGTGTCCGTGTCACAGGTGCGTTGGGAAGAAAATAAAATTGAACAGAAAGTCACGTGAAAGCGTGGCTGGAGGCGTGGCTTAGGCACAAACATGTCCACGCGACCGTGTCGCTGACGCGGCTGCGTCATTTTGAAAATAAGCCTCCCACGCGTACGTGTCACCGACGCGAACGCGTGGCCCTGCAAAATCGACGTAAAGAGGTGTTTGGCAGTAAGTTATGATGGAGCTGGGCTGCACTCGTTCTAGAAGCCCAAGCCCTACCACGCGAACGCGTGCTCTAAGCGTCTGCGTTGTTTTTAAATTATGGCCACTCACGTGATTGCGTGACCCACGCGAACGCGTCATCCTAAATTTTGGCAAAATGCATTTAAAACAGAGAGTTGTACGAACGCAAGGCTGCACTCGCGCCAATAGCACAGGCCACGCGATCGCGTGACTGATAAACCACTATTTTATGATTTATCTTGTACTCAATTGAGTGGTTTTTATCTACTCTTTACCCACTTATTCATACTATTTGCATGGCTTTAAATTTCCTTCCTAATTATGTGTTTTGATTGAAAACATGCTTCTTTGATCTTATATTTGCTTATTATTAATCCTCTCTTATTACCATTAGATGTCTTGATATGTGTGTTAAGTGTTTTCAGATATTATAAGGTAGGAATGGCTTGGAGGATGAGTAGAAAGCATGCAAAAGTGGAAGGAATACAAGAAGTTGGAGAAATTGCTAAGCTGTCCAGCCTGACCTCTTCGCACTCAAACGGCTATAACTTTAGCTACAGAGGTCCAAACGATGCGGTTCTAGTTGCGTTGGAAAGCTAACATCCGGGGCTTCGATTTGATATATAATATATTATAGTTCACCTGATGCTAGGTGACGCGACTGCGTGATCCATGCGGCCGCGTCGCAGTGACGGAAATCCAGCGTGGCAAAATTCGAAACCAGCAAATTCTGGACTGTTTCTGACCCAGTTTGCGGCCCAGAAAACACAGATTAGAGGCTATAAAGTGGGGGACTGTATCCATTCATGAAAAGGCTCTGACAATTCACAATTTGAGGAGTAGATGTAGTTTTTAGAGAGAGAGGTTATCTCCTCTCTCTTAGGATTAGGATTTAGGATTTCTCTTAGTTTTAGAGTGACTCTCAATCCCAGGTTCAATGTTCTTTTTATTTCTTTTCTCAATTTAATTTATGAACTCTTTATGTTTATCGCGTCACCTGACCTTATCACGCACCTCGCGACCGCGTCACTCACGCGTCCGCGTCACCAGCGGCGCACAGATTGTCCAGAACAGCGAAATTTCTTATCTTTTCTTCTCTAATCCTTATTTTTCTTATCTTTTCTTATTTCTTTCTTCTTCCTTTCTTATCTTCTTTCCCTTCTCATCTCTCTTATTTTTCTTTTTATTTTATTTTAGTTTATTTACATACTTTTATTCATTGCATTATTTTCATTGGTGTTAGAAATTTATTTGGGTCATTATTTCTATATTTTACTTGTGGATTATTAGAGGAATTATTTGACAATTATATATATTTATTTTTCAAGGGTTGCTTGCATGTTCAATTTATTATTTTCACTAGATTATTTAACATGCATGCTATGTGTTTGTGAAAAAGCTCATATGGCATTATGCACTTCTCTATGTTATTCTACTATTCAATGCTTGCTTTTCATAAACTCCCTTTACTATTTTAATTGAATATAATTGTCAATACAAACATGGTAATTTATTACAAGTAATGCTTGGTCTATGCTACT
Organism: Arachis hypogaea; assembly: GCF_003086295.3. Taxonomy (NCBI): domain Eukaryota; kingdom Viridiplantae; phylum Streptophyta; class Magnoliopsida; order Fabales; family Fabaceae; genus Arachis; species Arachis hypogaea. Next base: position 80,835,699 of record NC_092047.1, read on the forward strand.
CATGCCCTTTTCCGGCATGCCAATAAACACCCAGCATCCACTTATCTTTCGATGCACTGGCTATTTTTCATTGCTGACTCTTCACATGTACTCGAGAACATGTGTTAATGTCAATTACATCCTAATGTGCATCCCATCACCACTCTTCCATTCTCTTCCTTGCTATATATCTATTGAATTTAATTTACTTTCTCTTCCCTTCTTCAGGATGGCCACCAAGGAAGGAAAGGAGAAAGCTACTCCCAAACCGCCGGCAAGGAAAGAAAAAAAAAAAAAGAGCCCAGCTGAGAAACTACAACCCTCATTCACTTGCACATCTTAGCATGCACCGAGGATGGTGCAATCTTTAAGTGTGGGAAGGTTGATACCGATCTCCATGGGTTAGTTATTTCCTCTTTCAACACCAATGTTTTATTTTATTTGTTTGTTCATTATTGCATTTGCATGTTTAATTGCATATTTGTTTGATTTTGTGCATTTAGTTACTACTTGGTTAAAATAATAAATTTCTTTTTAGGACTCTATTTTTGAAAATTTTCACTAATTTAAATTTGAAAATATATATATATATATATATATATATATGTTAAAACTTGTTTGAAGTTGTATTTGGAACATGGTTTTTAAGCCAAAGAACACACAACCTGTGAGATTTGAGCTTATTTATATGGTTACATTATTTAACCATAAATATTTTATTCCTGTGTGTTTCCTTCTCTATGATTGTAATCTATTTTTTTGTTCCATTCTATATGTCCAATATTTAGTGTGTTTACATGCTTGCATATGATTGAGGCCATTGTTTGATTTTAGCTCACTTATCCCAAAATTAGCCTACCTTTTACATCAGCCTTGTTAGCCCCCTTGAGCTTTTAATCCCCTTCTATTCTATAACCACATCACTAGCCTTAAGCGGAAAACAAATTAATTATCCCAATTGAATCTTTGGTTAGCTTAAGATAGGAATTGTGTAGCAAATAAGTGTGGGGAAATTTTGGGAACATGGGTTGATAAGGGAATGTAACATGTTTCTAATTTATTTGAATATTAGGAAATTGGGAACCTACTCATGAAAAAGCAAAATAGAAAAATCTATGTGCATTGATAAGTTATGTTTATTTCTCTACAAAAAAAAAGAAGAAAAAAAAAATATATATATATATAATATAATATAATATAATATAAATAAATAAGTAAGGGGACAAAATTACCCCAATGTTAAGTTAATAAAAGATCAATGTACATGTGATAAAAAATTAAAAGAAAATTTGGTACATGAGTATGGGAATTATACAAAAGTGGGAATTATGGGTAGCTAGGCATGAATTTAAAAGTATATAGAGTATATGTATATTAGGTGAGAGCTTAGGTTAATTGAAGATTCATATTATAGCTCACTTGGCCATACATATATCCTTACCTTTACCTCAGCCCCATTACAACCTTGAAAAGACCTCATGATGTTTGCATTGGTACATTAAATTTTTGTTGATTGGTTAGATGAAGAACAAGGTTTAGAAAGCATGACTAAAGAAGAGTAGAGTGAATAACCCTATACACTTGAGAGATTAGAGTGATATACACTTCCAGTGAGGGTTCAACGCTTAAATTCTATGTTCCCTGCTTTCATGAGCTGTCTTCTTACAAGTTCATTTGCTTTTTATTGTATGATTTGAATTAGTGGAAATTGGTTTGTATTTATCTTGGAGAACTTATTTACTCTTAACCAAGTAAGTCAAAGCATTTAGCATGTAGTTGCATTCATAGGTTGCATTTCATACCATTCCTCTTCATCTTTATAGCTTCTCTTGAGCTTAGCATGAGGACATGCTAGTGTTTAAGTGTGGGGAGGTTGATAAACCACTATTTTATGGTTTATCTTGTACTCAATTGAGTGATTTTTATCTACTCTTTACCCACTTATTCATACTATTTGCATGGTTTTATATTTCCTTCCTAATTATGTGTTTTGATTGAAAACATGCTTCTTTGATCTTATATTTGCTTATTATTAATCCTCTCTTATTACCATTAGATGCCTTGATATGTGTGTTAAGTGTTTTCAGATATTATAAGGCAGGAATGGCTTGGAGGATGAGAAGAAAGCATGCAAAAGTGGAAGGAATACAAGAAGTTGGAGAAATTGCTAAGCTGTCCAGCCTGACCTCTTCGCACTCAAACAGCTATAACTTTAGCTAAAGAGGTCCAAACGATGCAGTTCCAGTTGCGTTGGAAAGCTAACGTCTGGAGCTTCGATTTGATATATAATATGTTATAGTTCAACTGACGCTAGGTGAGGCGACCACGTGATCCATGCGGCCGCGTCGCAGTGACGGAAATCCAGCGTGGCAAAATTCGAAACCAGCAAATTCTGGACTGTTTCTGACCCAGTTTGCGGCCTAGAAAACACAGATTAGAGGCTATAAAGTGGGGGACTACATCTATTTATGAAAAGGCTCTGACAATTCACAATTTGAGGAGTAGATGTAGTTTTTAGAGAGAGAGGTTATCTCCTCTCTCTTAGGATTAGGATTTAGGATTTCTCTTAGTTTTAGAGTGACTCTCAATCCCAGGTTCAATGTTCTTTTTATTTCTTTTCTCAATTTAATTTATGAACTCTTTATGTTTAGATTGATCTTCTATTATTAATGCAATTCGAGGTAATCTCAGATTTAATTTTGCTTTGCTTTATTTATAAGTGCTTTCAATTTAACTTACACATTTTCTTCCTTTTGGCTTTGGTTAAATAATTGGTAACTCTTGAGTTATCAAACTCATTGTTGAATTGAGAATTGGAATTCTTCAAGAATTAATTCATCCACTTAACTTACCTTCATAGTTAGAGGTTAATAAAGTGGGAGAAAAATCCAATTATCATTACAATTGCTAAGGATAACTGGGATAGGACCTCCAGTCTTCATACCTTGCCAAAAGCTTATTTTACAGTTATTTATTTATTTTACTTGTCATTTAAATATATCTGTGCCCATTGCCCAAACTCAACATTCCCCAAAAACACACTTTTTCATAATCAATAATAAGAACACCTCCCTGCAATTCCTTGAGAAGACGACCCGAGGTTTGAATACTCGGTTATCAATTTCAAAGGAGTTTGTTACTTGTGACAACCAAAACGTTTGTACAGAGGGATTTTTGTCGGTTTAGAGACTATATCTACAACGCGACTGTTTTTATGACATTCTTTACTGGCAAAAATCCTAACGTCAGTATCCCATGCGTCTGCGTCACCTGAAAAATATCGCACACCACGCAACCGCGTGAACCACGTGTCTGCGTCACATGCAACGCACAACTTATCCAGATTAGCCAAATATCTTATCTTTTCTTCCCCAAATCCTAATTTTTCTTTTCCCCTTCTTATTTCTTTCTTCTTCCTTTCTTACTTTCTTCTTCTTCTTCATCTTTTTAACTTCTCATCCTTCTTCACTTTTATTCTATTTTTACTTAATTTATTTGCATACTTTCATTCATCGCATTTTAATTTTGTGCATATTTTTATTTTTTTCTAAATTTATTATTTTTCCGTTGGTGTTAAATTTTCTTATTTAACTGTTGCATCTTCTCTTGAATTATTCTTGTGCTTCATGACTTGTTTTACTCTGACTGGGTATTATTCTTCATAAGTCAATGCTACTCCTTCATGATACTTATATCTTCTTGCATTGATATGCACTTATACTATCTTGCATTACCCACACTCTCTCCCTATTGTTGCAATTTTTGCACTATTGGTATGCCATGTGCTTCTACTATTTTCTCGCTTGCATGTTGTAGCTACCATGTAACTGAGACTCTCACTATTTGACATTAACCCAACCATATTTTAAATTGTTTCCTATCTTTGTTTTTGGGTTACTTTTCTTCTTTTTTCTCTTCTTTCAGGATGGCCACCGAGGAAGGGAAACAGAAAACTTCTGAATGGGGAGACAAACAAGTCCATCTGCACAATCCTTGGAGACAAGCATCAGTTGGAGCAACCCGTCCACTTGCACATCTCAGCATGCACCGAGGACGGTGCAATCTTTAAGTGTGGGGAGGTCGATAGCGACTTCCGTGGGTTAGTACCTTCCTGTCTCAACACCAATGTCTTATTTTCTTTTTAGTTAGTTGTTGCATTTGCATGTTTAATTGCATGTTTGTTTGATTTTGTGCATATTTTACCACTACTTGGTTAAAGTAATAATTTCTTTTTCAAGAAACTTTTTATAACATTTCACTAATTTGACTTAAACTTTTTGAAAAATTTGTTTGAAGAAATATTATACTGGAACATGGTTTAGAGCTCGAACACACAAAACCAGTGAGATTTTGAGCCTACTTGATTGGTTGCATCTTATCAACCAATATTTTATTTTTTTGGTGTGTGCTGTTCTCTCTAAAATTGTGATCTTTATCTTGCTTGATTCTATATTTCCATTGTTTGATGTATGCTTGCACTTATATGATTGAGGCCTTATTTCACTAAGCTTACATACCCATATGGCCTTACCTTTCATTATCCCTTGCAAACCAATTTTGAGCCTATTTTACCCCTTTATTCTTTACTTTAGCTCATCACTAACTCTAAGTGGAAAATAATAATGTCCTTAATTTGAATCCTTGGTTAGCTTAGACTAGTGAAAGTGCTTATGATTTAAGTATGGGAAAATTGGGTTTGGAAACATTTGGTTTGAGAATTGAGTATGTTAGAATTTTATGAAAATGTGAATGAAATGTTTTGGACATGTTCATGCATTCAATAATTTAATCATATGCATTGAGAAAAACAAAAGAAAAAAAAAATATATATATATATATATATATAAAGAGAAAAAAATAAAGGATAAAAAGAAAAGAAAAAGAGCAAATAAGAAAAAGGGGACAAAATGCCCCAAAGTAAGTGGTGAAAGCAATGCATATGTACTGTACTTGAAATTAGAATGCATGAATATGTGAAAAACATGGTTAATGGATAGTTAGGTTTTGTACTTTGAATACATGGATTGTCTAAAGTTAGGTGGAAAGTTTAAGTTAATTAAGGATTTAGATTTTAATCCACTTGGACAAATACAATCCTACCTTGACCCTAACCCCATTACAACCCTTACAAGACCTCTTGATATGTGTATTTTGTGCATCAAATTTTTGTTGATTGTTAGATGAAGAGTAAGCCTTAAAAAGCAAGATTAGTAGAGAATTGAGAGATCGAACCTCAAACACCTGAGCGATTAGAGTGTATACACTTCCGGTGAGGGTTCGATGCTGGATTCCTTGTTCCCGGCTTTCATGAGCTATTTTCTTCTGCAAGTTTACTTGTACTTTATTTTGTGATTTGAATTAGTGAAATCCAGTTCATATTTGTTCTTGAAAGGTTTATTTACTTTTAACCAAGTAGGTAGAAGCATTTCACATTTAGTTGTATTCTTATAGATAGGTTGCATTTCATACATTTTACCATTCCTCTTCACTATTATAGCTTCTCTTGAGCTTAGCATGAGGACATGCTAATATTTAAATGTGGGGAGGTTGATAAACCACTATTTTATGGTTTATATTGTGCTAAATTGAGTGATTTTTCATCCATTATACTCATGCTTATTCATAGAAATCGCATGTTTTACGTTTCCCTTCCTGATTTTGTGCTATGATTGAAAACATGCTTCTTTGGCCTTATATTTGCTAATATTAATTCTCCCTTTATACCATTTGATGCCTTGATATGTGCGTTAAGTGATTTCAGGGATTACAGGATAGGAATGGCTTAGAGGATGGAAAGGAAGCATGTAAAAATGGAAGGAATACAAGAAACTGAAGGAACTGCTAAAGCTGTCCAGCCTGACCTCTTGGTACTAAATTGATCATAACTTGAGCTACAAGGGTCCAAATGACGCGGTTCTAGTTGCGTTGGAAAGCTAACGTCCGGGGCTTCGCAACGATATATAATTTTTTATAGCTTCCCTGAAGCCAGGCAACGCGAATGCGTGGATCACGTGGACGCGTGACCTGGCAAAAACTCAATCCGCGCGAACGCATAGACGACGCTTCCGCATGACTTTACAGTGACCTGTACGTACCAGAAATCGTTGGTGGCAATTTTTGGGCTGTTTTTGACCCAGTTTTCGGCCAAGAAAACACAGATTAGAGTCTATAAAGTGGGAGAATCAATCCATTAAAAAAAAACATAATACAACATATGGAACATTCAATATACAATTTTAGGTTTTAGATGTAGTTTTTAGAGAGAGAGAGGCTCTCTCCTTTCTCTTAGGTTTTAGGATTAGGATTTCAATTTCTTCTCAGATTCTAGGTTCAATGTTCCTTTAAATTAGGATTCTTATATTTTCATTTATTCTATAGTATTTTTCTATTTAAATTTTATTATTTATTTAATTGCTTCCAATTTTATTTCAATTATCATCTCTACTCTTTTATATCTTTGATCCTTATTCAGAGTTACAATTGGAAAGCTTTTATGACATTATTAATGCGAAGAGTATTTTTATATTAAGGACATTATTTGTTTGATTATCTTCAAGTATTTATTTAGTCATTTATTATGTAAAATTGGCATCCATGTCAATGGAGTAGATTTTCCACTTGACATGGGGGTTGATCAAGAGGAGACACTTGAGTTGGAATGCTCAAGTGCTTAGTTAAATTGGACATTGTTGGCTAATTCTGTATCTACTAACGCTAGACCTTCCCAAGGGAAAGGACTAGGATTTATGGATAAGAGTCAGTTCAATCGCTTGACTTTCCTTTACTCAGTAAGGGTTAACTAAGTGAAAACAACAACCTCTTTACACTACACTTGAGAAGATTCCAACAAGGATAGAACTTTCAATTAATCACACCCCCGGTCAAGGCTTTTTAATTAATTATATAATTTCTCTTTTTAATTTCCACTGCTTTAAATTATAATTATTTATTTTTCTATTCTCAAACTCAAAATCTTCTCAGAAAAACCCAATTCTCATCACACCTGATAAGGATAACTAGGATAGGACTTCCAATTCTCATACGTTGCCAAGAGATTTTATTATTATTAATTTATTTTTCTTGCCATTTAAATTACTTGTTCAAACCTTTCAAAACCCAAAAATATATCTTTTTCCATAACCAATAATAAACACACCTCCCTGCAATTTTTTGAGAGATGACCCGAGGTTTCAATACTTCGGTTATCAATTTTATTGGGTTTGCTTAAGTGACAACCAAAACTTTTGTACGAAAGGATTCTCTGTTGGTTTAGAAGATATACTTACAACGCGATTATATTTTATAAAAATTCTTTACTGGCAAGAAATCCCGTTCGTCAAGCCCACCGAGCCAGCAGCACGCCCTTCAGGAGGCGATGATCCCTCACACCCAGCTTGACTAGAGCATCGAGGACGATGCTGTGATATAAGTGTAGGGAGGTCGCTGTCTGATAACCCTCATTTTTAGGGTTTATCATGCATAGAATCTAAGGGTTTTATCAATGATCTTTCACACTTATTCATATAAAACTGCATGATTTTGTGTCTCTTTCCCATTCTACCTCATAGATGAAAATATGCTTCTTTTGCATCAAAAATTGAGATATTGTAATCCTCCTCTATTACCATTAGATGCCTTGATCCATTTGTTAAGTGATTTCAGAAGTTATAGGGCAAAAATGGCCAAGGGGAATGAAGGAAGCATGCATGAATGGAAGGAGCATGAAGCAAATCAAGGAATTGAGGTTTGCACATGCGTGCGCACGCGTATCGTGCGCGTATGCGTGGATGCGCTCATCCAGAGCCAGCGCAGCGGAGCCGAGCGAGGAGCCGGCGCGCTTATATGGCTGGGCCATATCCCTTATGACGCTCGTGCGCACCGTACGCCTGCGCGCAGATCGCAAAAGAACCCAAGGACGCGTACGCGTGCAGTGCGTGTACGTGTCGATGTGCACACATGATTTTTTAAATGAAACACGTGCCTAGCGATTTCAAGGGGTTCCCAGGCCCTGTTTTGGAGCAGATTTTGGAGGGAAAAGCTTAAGAAGACCAAGGCTTAGGGGTGTTAGGGGAGAGTCATATTTTGAGATATTTTTAGGAAGTTAGTTACATTTTTTTTAGAGAGAGAAACTCCAACTTCTCTCTAGGTTTTCATCCTCCATTGCAAGTTTCCTTTGAATTCTTGGTGAGATCTATTGCTAATTGACTTTTTGTTTTGCTATAGGTGTAGATCTACTCTTCTTCTACTCTTAATTGATGTTCTTTTGGTTCAATTTCTTAGATCTATATTTGGTTCACTTTGTTACTTTGAATGTGGATTAATGAATTGAGGTTTCATTCAATTGTGTGATTGTTGATGATTGTTTGGAATAGATAGCTTTAATTCGATTCTCTTCACTCAATTGCCTCATGTTTTCTATAATTGCTTACCAATTGTTTGTGATAATGACAACCTTAGCTATGGAGTAGATTTCTCTCACTTGGCTTAGGGGTTGAGTTATTGGAGACACTTGAATAGTGGATATCAATTGTAGATTATGAATTGAAAATTGCTAATTGGCTTGGAGTGCTCTAAAGCTAGACTTCCCTAGGGTGAGACTAGGACTTGTGACTCAAGTTAGTTACTCTCACTTGACTTTCCTCCATTGTTAGGGGGTTAACTAAGTGAAGCAATAATCAACTCTTATCATAATTGAAGGAAACTATAATGATGGAACTTCCAATGCTTACCCTTGGCCAAGGCTTTTATTTCCATTAATTGTTGATTGCTTTGCTAGTTTGAATTCTTGCACCCACTCTCAAAACCCCAAAGGCTTTCCTAATCAATGATGCACATTCTAAAGCAATTCCTAGGGAGAACGACCCGGGATCAATACTCTTGGTCATAGATTTTAGAATTGTTTGATGCGGTATTCGTATGTTGGTTAGACTATACTCACGATCGGATTTATCACTAGTTTCTAATTGGCATAAGAATATTTCCGTTCATCAAAATGGCGCCGTTGCTGGGGAATTGCTTATGTGTGCCATTCTATTGGTTAGTGTGAATATGTTGATATGTGAATACTTGGATTTCTCTCTTAATTGATTGTTTGCTTGTTTGATTGTTAGTTAGGATTAATCCTTGTTTAGATGCCGATTGATTTCATGAGTTTCTTATCTCCTTCATTGTATGACGCGTTCACTACCAAATTCGAGCTTAGCACCCGGCCCTTTGATTCGGAAATTGAAAGTACCTTGCTTCATATTAGGTAAGCTCGGAGGCGGTTGGTCTTTGAGGAAGGTGAAAAGGTTCTTACCAATTCACCAACCATATCATTGTCATCCAATGAAGGCACCAATTATTCTTCCATTGATACTACTAATAGTTTTTTTTTTATCTAGGTTTTGACAACATGGCCGCTCCAAGAAGAGTTACTCTCAAGAAAGCGGGTGCACTGGATTTTGTTCTCCAACCTCTACATGTGCTTCATCCCAACTTGAATGCAAACTTTGAACTCAAGACCGCTCTCATCAATCTCTTACCAAAATTCCATGGACTTCCCGCACAAGATCCAATTAGACACCTCAAGGACTTTCATGGTGTATGCTCGACTACTAGGCAGGAAGGATCCGATGAACTGGCTATATGGTTGTTTGTCTTTCCCTTCTCTCTTGAGGAAAGAGCCAAGGAGTGGTTCTATACCTTGCCTAGTGATGTTGTGTCCGATTGGGATTTGCTTAGGAGAGAATTCCTTGATAAGTTCATGCCCGTGGAAATGATGGACAAGCTAAGGAAGGAGATCTCATGTATTGTACAAGGCGAGATGGAAACTTTGTATGAATATTGGGAAAGGTTTTGCAAACTTCTTGATTCATGTCCCAACCATATGATTGACACTCAAGTCTTGCTTAGCTATGTGTGCCAAGGCATGAGGGAGCAAGATAAGAATTTATTGGATGCTTCAAGCAACAGTTCTTCGTCAAAGTATCGGACGGCGGAGGAGGCATGGCAACTCATTACCGACTTGGCCGAGTCCACTCAACATGCTAGACGAAGAGTCAACCGTCCAAAGGCCGTGAATGAAGTTTCTTCTAGTGGTGAGACCGCTACCCTTACCAAGACTTTGTGTGAAATGACAAGCCTTCTAAAGCAACTCCAAGTGAATCAACAACCACCTCCATCTCAACAACAACCTTCTCCTCAAAACCAACAATGTCAACAATTGGTCCCCCAAAGAGTGTGTGGCATTTGCTCATGCTATTCCCACTACACGGACGAATGTCCAAGTCTCCAAGAAGATAACACTCTAGCGGCTACCCACAACTTTTATGATCGCCCCTACTATGAACGTTCCAATCAAGGATACCATAACCAAGGGAGCAACTATAACCAAGGGTACCCCCAACAAGGAGGCAACTATAGCCAAGGGAGTAACAACTCCAATCAAGGATGAAGGGATAGCTCCAACCAAAGTTGGCAGGACAATTATCAACAAGGAGGAAGGGACAACGGAGGCAACCAAAGATGGAACAACAACACTTTACAAAACCGCTACTCACAAAACCCCCCAAACCAACAACCAAATCAAGGAAGGAACTATCAAACCTACATACCACCTCATAGACAACCACTTCCACCTAATCAACCCTAAGCACCACAAATTACCTACCCTTCCACATCCCCAAATCAAGATGACACACTCCGATCCATACTCCAAGGACAAAAGGAACTCCAAAACACCCTCAACTCAAGTCTTAATGGCCTCACTTTTACTCTCCAAGCTCTCATTGCTCGCATGGAGCCACCTTCTATTCCCACTCCTCAAGCCTCAACCTCTAGTGTCATACCCTCTCAACCTTTGCCCAACCCCAATGGTGGCATCAACGCTGTAACCTTGAGGTCTAGAACGCAATTGAAGGAAAGAGAGTCAACGGCACCTAACCCGATAAAAGTTGCTCAAGAAGAAGATGGAGTTGAGTTAGAAGAAATTGAAGAGGAGGAGGAGTCACATGTAATAGTTGAAGATGAAGAACCACAACCAAGGAGTGAAGTCCCTAGAAAAGAGCAAATTTTAGAGGAAGTGGCTCAACCAATTCCATTTCCTACATTAGCAAGAAAGGCTAAGAAGCGTGTGGAGCTTGACCCAATGATGAGCGGATAATTTATACGCTTTTTGGCATTGTTTTTAGTATGTTTTTAGTAGGATCTAGTTACTTTTAGGGATGTTTTCATAAGTTTTTATGTTAAATTCACATTTCTGGACTTTACTATGAGTTTGTGTGTTTTTCTGTGATTTCAGGTATTTTCTGGCTGAAATTGAGGGACTTGAGCAGAAATCAGATTCAGAGGTTGAAGAAGGACTGCTGATGCTGTTGGATTCTGACCTCCCTGCACTCAAAGTGGATTTTCTGGAGCTACAGAACTCGAAATGGCGCGCTTCCAATTTCGTTGGAAAGTGGACATCCAGGGCTTTCCAGCAATATATAATAGTCCATACTTTGGCCAAGAATAGACGACGTAAACTGGCGTTCAACGCCAGCCTTCTGCCCAAATCTGGCGTCCAGCGCCAGAAAAGGATCCAAAACCAGAGTTGAACGCCCAAACTGGCACAGAAACTGGCGTTCAACTCCACAAATGGCCTCTGCACGTGCAACACTCAAGCTCAGCCCAAACACACACCAAGTGGGCCCAGGAAGTGGATTTATGCATCAATTACTTACTCATGTAAACCCTAGTGACTAGTTTATTATAAATAGGACCTTTTACTAGTCTTTTTAACCATCTTTGGATTACCTTATGATCCTTTGATCACATTTTAGGGGGCTGGCCATCTCGGCCATGCCTGGACCTTTCACTTATGTATTTTCAACGGTAGAGTTTCTACACTCCATAGATTAAGGTGTGGAGCTCTGCTGTTCCTCAAAGATTAATGCAAGTACTACTGTTTTCTATTCAATTCATCTTATTTCACTTCTAAGATATCCATTCGCACCCAAGAACGTGATGAAGGTGATGATTATGTGTGATGCTCATCACCATCTCCCCTATGAACGCGTGCCTGACAAACACTTCTGTTCTACATGAATTAAGCTAGAATGAGTATCTCTTAGATCTCCCAACAGGAATCTTCGTGGCGTAAGCTAGAATGATGGCGGCATTCAAGAGAATCCGGAAGGTCTAAACCTTGTCTGTGGTATTCTGAGTAGGATTCAATGATTGAATGACTGTGACGAGCTTCAAACTCGCGAGTGCTGGGCGTTAGTGACAGACGCAAAAGGAGGGTGAATCCTATTCTAGCATGATCGGGAACCAACAGATGAATAGCCGTGCCGTGACAGAGTGCGTGAGCATATTATTCACTGAGAGGATGGGATGTAGCCACTGACAACGGTGATGCCCTTGCATACAGCCAGCCATGGAAAGGAGTAAGACCGATTGGATGAAGATAGCAGGAAAGCAGAGGTTCAGAGGAACAAAAAGCATCTCCATTCGCTTATCTGAAATTCCTACCAATGATTTACATAAGTATCTCTATCCCTATTTTATTATATAATATTCGAAAACACCATTATCACTTTATATCTGCCTGACTGAGATTTACAAGGTGACCATAGCTTGCTTCATACCAACAATCTCCGTGGGATTCGACCCTTACTCACGTAAGGTATTACTTGGACGACCCAGTGCACTTGCTGGTTAGTTGTATCGAAGTTGTGACAATTATGAATTAAGATCAAAGCACCAAGCTTTGGAGCCATTACCAGGGATTGTTCGAGCCTGGACATCACAATTTCGTGCACCAAGTTTTTGGCGCCGTTGCCGGGGACTTAATTGTTCCTGTTTGGCGCCAAGAATCGTCTGAGATCCCAATCCCGGCAACTGCACCAAGTTTTTGGCGCCGTTGCCGGGGATTGTTTGAGTTTGGACAACTGACGGCTCATCTTGTTGCTCAGATTGGGTAACTTTCTTTTCGTTTTCTTTTCAAAAATCTTTCAAAAATATTTTCAAAAAAATTTCTCTTATTTTCGAAAAAAAATAAAAATGTTTTCAAAAATTTATTCAGAATTTTTAAGAATGAATTCTAGTGTTTCATGAAGCATGTGAAGCCTGGCTGGCTGTAAAGCCATGTCTAAATTCTTTTAGACTGAGGCTTGCAATTTGTTATCAAAGAGCAATATACTCTCGTGTTAAAGGCTAAAGCTTGGCTGGCCATTGGCCATGTCTAGTGTTTTGGACTGAAGCTTTCATTGAAAGCTTGGCTGGCTAGTGAGCCATGTCTAATTCCTGGACTGAAGCTTTAGACTAAAAATGCAAGATTCCTGGAATTCATATTAAAAATTTTGGAATCCTTATTTTTCTTTTTCATATTATTTTCGAAAAAAAAAATCCAAAAAAATTAGAAAATCATAAAAATTAAAAATATTTTCTGTTTCTTGTTTGAGTCTTGAGTCATGTTATAAGTTTGGTGTCAATTGCATATGCATCTAGCATTTTTTCGAAAATTTCATGCATTCATAGTGTTCTTCATGATCTTCAAGTTGTTCTTGGTAAGTCTTCTTGTTTGATCTTGATGATTTTTTGTTGTGTCTTTTCATGTTTATCATATGCATTCTTGAATTCTTAGTGTCTAAGCATTAAAGAATTCTAAGTTTGGTGTCTTGCATGTTTTATTTGCATTAAAAATTTTTCAAAATTTTGTTCTTGATGTTCATCATGACATTCAAAGTGTTCTTGGTGTTCATCTTGACATTCATAGCATTCTTGCATGCATTCATTGTTTTGATCTAAAAATTTCATGCATTGCATCATTTTTCTTGTTTTTCTCTTGCATCATAAAAATTCAAAAATAAAAAAAATATCTTTCCCTTTTTCTCCCCTCAAATTCGAAAATTTGGATTGACTTTTTCAAAAATTTTTAAAATCAAGTTGTTTCTCATGAGTCAAATCAAATTTTCAATTTGAAAATCTTATCTTTTTCAAAATCTTTTTCAAAAATCAAATCTTTTTCAAAAACTAATTTCTATCATATCTTTTCAAAAATATCTTCTCATCCTATCTTTTTCAAAAATATCTTTTCAAAATATCTTTCCTAACCTCCTAACTTCCTATCTTTTCAAAATTTGTTTCAACTAACTAACTAACTTTTTGTTTGTTTCTTAACTTTTTCAAAACTACCTAACTAACTCTCTCTCTCTCTAATTTTCGAAAATATCTTCCCTCTTTTTCAAAAATTTCTTTTTAATTAACTAATTATTTTTATTTTTAAAATAAAAAAAAATATTTTCGAAAAAATACTAACAATTTTCAAAAACCATTTTCGAAAATCACTAACTCTTTTTCAAAATAATTTTCGAAAATTATCCCTCCCCCATCTTATTCTATTTATTCATTCATATCCTAACATCTCATCTCACATCTCTTCCATCCGTACAGTTGTGTTTCTTCCTTTACATCATATTCTTTGTCTCCCCCTCTTTTCTTCCACTCACAAAGGGATCCCTATATTGTGGTATAAAGGATCTCTATTATTATTATTATTTTTCTGTGCCTTCTTCTTTGTCATATGAGCAGGAGCAAGGATAAGAACATTCTTGTGGAAGCAGATCCAGAACCGGAAAGGACTCTGAAGAGAAAATTAAGAGAAGCTAAAATACAACAATCCAGAGATAACCTTTCAGAAATTTTCAAACAGGAAGAGGAGATGGCAGCCGAAAATAATAATAATGTAAGGAAGATGCTTGGTGACTTCACTGCACCTAATTCCAATTTACATGGAAGAAGCATCTCCATTCCTTCCATTGGAGCAAACAACTTTGAGCTGAAACCTCAATTAGTTTCTCTGATGCAGCAGAACTGCAAGTTTCATGGACTTCCATCTGAAGATCCTTTTCAGTTCTTAACTGAATTCTTACAGATATGTGATACTGTTAAGACTAATGGAGTAGATCCTGAAGTCTACAAGCTCATGCTTTTCCCTTTTGCTGTAAGAGACAGAGCTAGATGATGGTTGGATTCTCAACCTAAAGACAGCCTGAACTCTTGGGATAAGCTGGTCACGGCTTTCTTAGCCAAGTACTTTCCTCCTCAAAAGCTGAGCAAGCTTAGAGCTAATGTTCAAACCTTCAGACAGAAAGAAGGTGAATCCCTCTATGAAGCTTGGGAAAGATACAAACAGTTGACTAAAAAGTGTCCTTCTGACATGCTTTCAGAATGGACCATCCTGGATATATTCTATGATGGTTTATCTGAGCTATCAAAGATGTCACTGGACACTTCTGCAGGTGGATCCATTCACCTAAAGAAAACGCCTGCAGAAGCTCAAGAACTCATTGATATGGTTGCTAATAACCAGTTCATGTACACTTCTGAAAGGAATCCTGTGAGTAATGGGACGCCTATGAAGAAGGGAGTTCTTGAGGTTGATACTCTGAATGCCATATTGGCTCAGAATAAAATATTGACTCAGCAAGTCAATATGATTTCTCAGAGTCTGCATGGAATGCAAGCTGCATCCAACAGTACTCAAGAGGCATCTTCTGAAGAAGAAGCTTATGATCCTGAGAACCCTGCAATAGCAGAGGTAAATTACTTAGGTGAACCTTATGGAAACACCTATAACTCAACATGGAGAAATCATCCAAATTTCTCATGGAAGGATCAAAAGCCCCAACAAGGCTTTAATAATGGTGGAAGAAACAGGTTTAGCAATAGCAAACCTTTTCCATCATCAACTCAGCAACAGACAGAGAACTCTGAACAAAATGCTTCTAATTTAGCAAATCTAGTCTCTGATCTATCTAAGGCCACTGTAAGTTTCATGAATGAAACAAGGTCTTCCATTAGAAATTTGGAAGCACAAGTGGGCCAGCTGAGTAAAAGGATCACTGAAATCCCTCCTAGTACTCTCCCAAGCAATACAGAAGAGAACCCAAAAGGAGAGTGCAAGGCCATTGACATAAGCGCCATGGCCGAACCTGTGAGGAGAGGAGAGGACGTGAATCCCAAGGAGGAAGACCTCCTGGGACGTCCAGTGGTCAATAAGGAGCTTCCCTCTGAGGAACCAAAGGAATCTGAGACTCATCTAGAGACCATAGAGATTCCATTGAACCTCCTTATGCCCTTCATGAGCTCTGATGAGTATTCCTCTTCTGAAGAGAATGAGGATGTTACAGAAGAGCAAACTGCCAAGTTTCTTGGTGCAATCATGAAGCTGAATGCCAAATTGTTTGGCATTGATACTTGGGAAGTTGAACCTCCCTTGTTCATCAATGAACTAAGTGATCTAGATCAACTGACATTGCCTCAGAAGAGACAGGATCCTGGAAAGTTCATAATCCCTTGTACCATAGGCACCATGATCTTTAAGGCTCTGTGTGACCTTGGTTCAGGGATAAACCTCATGCCCCTCTCTGTAATAGAGAAACTGGGAATCTATGGGGTGCAAGCTGCTAAAATCTCACTAGAGATGGCAGACAGCTCAAGAAAACAGGCTTATGGACAAGTAGAAGATGTATTAGTAAAGGTTGAGGGCCTTTACATACCTGCTGATTTCATAGTCCTGGATACTGGAAAGGAAGAGGATGAATCCATCATCCTAGGAAGACCTTTCCTGGCCACAGCAAGAGCTGTGATTGATGTTGACAGAGGTGAAGTAGTCCTTCAATGGAAGGAGAACTCCCTTGTATTCAAAACTCAAGGATCTCCCTCTGCAACCATGGAGAGGAAGCAGAAAAAGCTTCTCTCAAAGCAGAGTCAACCAGAGCCCCCACAGTCAAACTCTAAGTTTGGTGTTGGGAGGCCACAACCAAACTCTAAGTTTGGTGTTGAACTCCCATATCCAAACTCTAAGTTTGGTGTTGGAGAGTCTCAACAAAGCTCTGCACATCTGTGAGGCTCCATGAGAGCCCACTGTCAAGCTATTGACATTAAAGAAGCGCTTGTTGGGAGGCAATCCAATGTTTATCTAATTCTTATTTTTATTGTTGTTTTTCATGTTTTCTTAGGTTCATGATCATGTGGAGTCACAAAATAAATATAAAAAATGAAAATGGAATAAAAAACAGCAGAAGAAAAATCACACCCTGGAGGAGCATCTGTCTGGCGTTCAGCGCCAGAACAGAGCATGGTTCTGGCGCTGAACGCCCAAAATGGGCAGCTTCTGGGCGCTGAACGCCAGAACAGGCATGGTTCTGGCGTTCAACGCCAGAAATGGCACACAGATGGGCGTTGAACGCCCAAAATGGCCACCAACCTGGCACTGAACGCCCAGAGTTGGATACAAAGGCATTTTTACATGCCTAATGGGTGCAGGGATGTAAATCCTTGAACACCTCAGGATCTGTGGACCCCACGGGATCCACTCAGGATCTGTGGACCCCACAGGATCCCCACCTACCTCCACTCACTTCTTCTCACCACTCTCTTTCACACAACCCCATAAACACTCTTACCCAAAAAACCCTTCACCAATCACCTCAAACTCTCTTCCCCATCACCTCTTCACCACTCACATCCACCAACTCTTCCCCATAAACCTACCTCATAAACTCCACCTACCTTCAAAATTCAAAACCAATCTCCCACCCAAACCCACCCATATGGCCGAACCTTAACCCCCCCTCCCTTCCCTATATAAAGACCTCCATTCTTCATCAAAATTCACACAACACACCCCTCTACACTCCTCTTGGCCGAAACCACATCTCCCTCTCCCCCTCCATATTTCTTCTTCTTCTTCTTCTTCTATTCTTTTGTTTATTGCTCGAGGGCGAGCAATATTCTAAGTTTGGTGTGGTAAAAGCATAGCTTTTTTGTTTTTCCATTACCATTGATGGCATCTAAGACCGGAGAATCCTCTAGAAAGGGGAAAGGGAAGACAAAAGCTTCCACATCCGAGTCATGGGAGATGGAAAGGTTCGTCTCCAAAGCCCATCAAGACCACTTCTATGATGTTGTGGCCAAGAAGAAGGTGATCCCCGAGGTCCCTTTCAAACTCAAAAGAAATGAGTATCCGGAGATCCGATATGAAATTCAAAGAAGAGGTTGGGAAGTTCTAACAAATCCCATCCAACAAGTCGGCATCCTAATGGTTCAAGAGTTCTATGCTAATGCATGGATCACCAAGAACCATGATCAAAGTAGGAACCCGAATCCAAAGAACTATGTTACAATGGTTCGGGGAAAATACTTAGATTTTAGTCCGGAAAATGTGAGGTTGGCGTTCAACTTGCCAAACATGGAAGAGAACGCACGCCCCTACACAAGGAGAGTCAACTTTGATCAAAAGGTTGGACCAAGTCCTTATGGACATATGTGTAGAAGGAGCTCAATGGAAGGTTGACTCCAAAGGCAAGCCGGTTCAACTAAGAAGATTGGACCTCAAGCCTATAGCTAGAGGATGGTTGGAGTTTATTCAATGCTCAATCATTCCCACTAGCAACCGGTCTGAAGTTACTATAGACCAGGCCATCATGATCCATAGCATCATGATTGGAGAAGAGGTGGAAGTTCATGAGATTATACCTCAAGAACTCTACAAGGTGGCTGACAAGTCCTCCACCATGGCAAGGTTAGCCTTCCCTCACCTCATTTGCCACCTATGCAATTCGGCTGGGATTGACGTAGAGGGAGATATCCTCATCAAAGAGGACAAGCCCATCACTAAGAAAAAGATGGAGCAAGCAAGAGAGCCCAGTCATGGAGCTCAAGAGGCGCAAGAAGCTCATCACCATGAGATTCCGGAAATGCCTCAAATGCACTTTCCTCCACAAAACTATTAGGAGCACATCAACACCTCCCTAGAAGAATTAAGTTCCAATATGGGACAACTAAGGGTGGAACATCAAGAGCACTCCATCATGCTTCATGAAATAAAGGAAGATCAAAAAGCAATGAGGGAGGAGCAACAAAGACAAGGAAGAGACATAGAAGAGCTCAAGGACATCATTGGTTCCTCAAGAAGGAAACGCCACCATCACTAAGGTGGATTCATTCCTTGTTCTTCTTTCTTCTGTTTTTCGTTTTCTATGTTATGTGCCTATCTATGTTTGTGTCTTCACTACATGATCATTAGTAGTTAGTAACTTTGTCTTAAAGTTATAAATGTCCTATGAATCCATCACCTCTCTTAAATGAAAAATGTTTTAATTCAAAAGAACAAGAAGTACATGAGTTTCGAATTTATCCTTGAACTTAGCTTAATTATATTGATGTGGTGACAATGCTTCTTGTTTTCTGAATGTATGCTTGAACAGTGCATATGTCTTTGAAGTTGTTGTTTAAGAATGTTAAATATGTTGGCTCTTGAAAGAATGATGACTAGGAGACATGTTATTTGATAATCTGAAAAATCATAAAAATGATTCTTGAAGCAAGAAAAAGCAGCAAAGAACAAAGCTTGCAGAAAAAAAAAAAGAAAAAAATATAGGCAAAAAAAAATGTAAAAAAAAAAAATAGAAAGAAAAAGCAAGCAGAAAAAGCCAATAACCCTTAAAACCAAAAGGCAAGGGAAAATAAAAAGGATCCCAAGGCTTTGAGCATCAGTGGATAGGAGGGCCTAAAGGAATAAAATCCTGGTCTAAGCGGCTAAACCAAGCTGTCCCTAACCATGTGCTTGTGGCGTGTAGGTGTCAAGTGAAAACTTGAGACTGAGCGGTTAAAGTCAAGGTCCAAAGCAAAAGAAGAGTGTGCTTAAGAACCCTGGACACCTCTAATTGGGGACTTTAGCAAAGCTGAGTCACAATCTGAAAAGGTTCACCCAATTATGTGTCTGTGGCATTTATGTATCCGGTGGTAATACTAGAAAACAAAGTGCTTAGGGCCACGGCCAAGACTCATAAAGAAGCTGTGTTCAAGAATCATCATACTGAACTAGGAGAGTCAATAACACTATTCGAAATCTGAAGTTCCTATAGATGCCAATCATTCTAAACCTCAATGGATAAAGTGAGATGCCAAAACTATTCAAGAGGCAAAAAGCTATAAGTCCCGCTCATTTGATTGGAGCTATGTTTCATTGATAGTTTGGAATTTATAGTATATTCTCTTCTTTTTATCCTATTTGATTTTTAGTTGCTTGGGGACAAGCAACAATTTAAGTTTGGTGTTGTGATGAGCGGATAATTTATACGCTTTTTGGCATTGTTTTTAGTATGTTTTTAGTAGGATCTAGTTACTTTTAGGGATGTTTTCATAAGTTTTTATGTTAAATTCACATTTCTGGACTTTACTATGAGTTTGTGTGTTTTTCTGTGATTTCAGGTATTTTCTGGCTGAAATTGAGGGACTTGAGCAGAAATCAGATTCAGAGGTTGAAGAAGGACTGCTGATGCTGTTGGATTCTGACCTCCCTGCACTCAAAGTGGATTTTCTGGAGCTACAGAACTCGAAATGGCTCGCTTCCAATTGCGTTGGAAAGTAGACATCCAGGGCTTTCCAGCAATATATAATAGTCCATTCTTTGGCTAAGAATAGACGACGTAAACTGGCGTTCAACGCCAGCCTTCTGCCCAAATCTGGCGTCCAGCGCCAGAAAAGGATCCAAAACCAGAGTTGAACGCCCAAACTGGCACAGAAACTGGCGTTCAACTCCACAAATAGCCTCTGCACGTGCAACACTCAAGCTCAGCCCAAACACACACCAAGTGGGCCCAGGAAGTGGATTTATGCATCAATTACTTACTCATGTAAACCCTAGTGACTAGTTTATTATAAATAGGACCTTTTACTAGTCTTTTTAACCATCTTTGGATTACCTTATGATCCTTTGATCACGTTTTAGGGGGCTGGCCATCTCGGCCATGCCTGGACCTTTCACTTATGTATTTTCAACGGTAGAGTTTCTACACTCCATAGATTAAGGTGTGGAGCTCTGCTGTTCCTCAAAGATTAATGCAAGTACTACTGTTTTCTATTCAATTCATCTTATTTCGCTTCTAAGATATCCATTCGCACCCAAGAACGTGATGAAGGTGATGATTATGTGTGACGCTCATCACCATCTCCCCTATGAACGCGTGCCTGACAAACACTTCTGTTCTACATGAATTAAGCTAGAATGAGTATCTCTTAGATCTCCCAACAGGAATCTTCGTGGCGTAAACTAGAATGATGGCGGCATTCAAGAGAATCCGGAAGGTCTAAACCTTGTCTGTGGTATTCTGAGTAGGATTCAATGATTGAATGACTGTGATGAGCTTCAAACTCGCGAGTGATGGGCGTTAGTGACAGACGCAAAAGGAGGGTGAATCCTATTCCAGCATGATCGGGAACCAACAGATGAATAGCCGTGCCGTGACAGGGTGCGTGAGCATATTATTCACTGAGAGGATGGGATGTAGCCACTGACAACGGTGATGCCCTTGCATACAGCCAGCCATGGAAAGGAGTAAGACCGATTGGATGAAGGTAGCAGGAAAGCAGAGGTTCAGAGGAACGAAAAGCATCTCCATTCGCTTATCTGAAATTCCTACCAATGATTTACATAAGTATCTCTATCCCTATTTTATTATATAATATTCGAAAACACCATTATCACTTTATATCTGCCTGACTGAGATTTATAAGGTGACTATAGCTTGCTTCATACCAACAATCTCCGTGGGATTCGACCCTTACTCACGTAAGGTATTACTTGGACGACCCAGTGCACTTGCTGGTTAGTTGTATCGAAGTTGTGACAATTATGAATTAAGATCAAAGCACCAAGCTTTGGAGCCATTACCAGGGATTGTTCGAGCCTGGACATCACAATTTCGTGCACCACCCAACAATGGTAAAGATGTTCAAAAAAGTGGAGGTAACTATCCCCCTCTTTGATGCTATACACCAAGTGCCTAAATATGCAAAATTTCTTAAGGACTTGTGTATGAACAAAGATAGAATTTATGAGTTAGAAACTATTCCATTGGGTAGTTCCATTTCGGCTTTGATGGAATCCATTCTGGAAAATTGTGTTGATCCGGGTCCTTGCTTAGTTTCTTGTGTCATTGACGGAGTCCAATTTATTGATTGTATGTGCGACCTTGGTGCATGCGTTAGTATTATGCCTCTTTCCATTTATCATCTATTGAAGCTCCTACCGTGAAGCGGTCGGCGGCTAGGTTTGTCTTGGTGGACAAGAGCACAATAACCGTGTCATGTATTGCGGAAGATGTGTTGGTCGACATAAGGGTTTGATATTCCTAATTGATTTCCATATCATTGAGATGCCACCAAGCAAATCCGAGAGGGAATCATCTATCCTACTTGGGAGGCCATTTTTGAGGACCTCTAGATTCAAGTTGGATGCCCATTCGGGAACTTACTCATTCGAGATAGATGGGAGAGTTGTAAGTTTTAGTCTCGAAGAAGCAATGAGGCACCCACCAGAGAACCATTCCGTATTCCGATGTGATTTAATTGACAACATTGTGGCGGAAGTGCATTGTGCAAAGCTAGAAGAGAAAAATATGATTGAAGAAAATAGAGAAGTTCTAAGTGAAGAAGTTCAAGTGGCAAGCCAAGAGCAAAAGCTAGAATTGAAGCCATTACCACCTCACTTAAAGTATTCATACCTTGATGAAGCCCACAAGTTTCCGGTAATTATAGCAAGGGAACTCAATCCTCAACAAGAAGAGAAGTTGCTACGCATTTTGAGGAAGAACAAAAGGGCAATAGGGTGGAGTTTGGCGGATCTAGTGGGGATAAGTCCCCAAGTGTGTGAGCACTGTATCTTTTTGGAAGAGTAAGCTAGACCCGTGAGACAACCTCAAAGGCGATTAAATCCTACTATTTTAGAGGTTGTCAAGAAAGAGGTAACACGGTTACTTGAGGCGGACATCATCTACCCTATTTCGGATAGTGAATGGGTAAGTCCCGTTCAAGTTGTACCTAAGAAGTTCGGGGTAACCACAATTAAGAATGAAAGCGGGGAGCTCATAGCAACACGGGTGCAAAACTCTTGGCGAGTATGCATAGACTACCGAAGGTTGAATACGGCCACTAGAAAAGATCACTTTCCACTTCCGTTTATCGATCAAATGCTCGATCGATTATCCGGTAAGTCTCATTATTGCTTCCTAGATGGCTATTCGGGATACTTCCAAATACACATTGCTCTAGAGGACCAAGAAAAAATAATATTTACTTGCCCTTTTGGAACTTATGCCTACAAGCGTATGCCATTCGGCTTATGCAATGCACCGGCAACTTTCCAAAAGTGCATGATGAGCAACTTTGCGAATTTTCTAAAGCAATGCATGGAGGTATTCATGGATGACTTCACGGTATATGGTGATTCTTTTGATCATTGCTTGGATAGTCTTGAAAAAGTTTTGGAAAGATGTACTAAAACCAACCTTGTCTTAAATTTTGAGAAATGTCATTTCATGGTCAAATAAGGCATTGTTTTAGGACATATTGTTTCCAAAGATGGTATCTCCGTAGATCCGGCTAAAATTAATGTCATATCTAGTTTGCCTTACCCCTCTTCCGAGAGGGAGGTCCGCTCTTTTCTTGGACATGCAGGATTTTATCAGAGATTCATCAAGAATTTTAGCAAGGTAGCATTGCCTCTCTCAAGGTTGCTACAAAAGTATATTGAGTTTGATTTCAGCAAGGAATGCATGGAGGCTTTCGACAAGCTCAAGGTAGCATTGACCCAAGCTCCCATTGTACGAGGGCCGGATTAGAGTAGGCCATTTGAAATAATGTGTGATGCTTCAAATTTTGCCGTGGGAGCCGCGTTAGCACAACGCGAGGGTAAGAATCCATATGTCATAGCCTATGCATCAAAAACATTAGATGGAGCCTGTTCCGAGGGTTACCTGAAACTGGAGGTCGATCTTGGACGAGATCTTCTGGACTAATCGGTGCTGATGTGTCCGGCTGGTGGGAGCCGGAGCTGTCGTGTCCGATTTGTTGGAATGGCTGTACTGCTGATCCTTGGTCATCGGAGGGTGGAGGGTACCTGCAAAAGACTCTAATGCTTAAGTTAGCATAGGTATTAATAGGGTTTTTGTAGAATCAGAGTATGAGTTATACCTGGGTACTCCAGTGTATTTATAGTAGTGTGGGCTGACCTTTCTGATAAGATGATTTAGTTAGTTATCTTATCTTATTTTGAGTGAAGTCAGCTTATCTTCAAGGGAACCGCCTTCATCTCTATAGGCTTGGGTTGCCATTGGATTTGGATCGTGTTCCTCTATTTGGGCCCTTTATTGGGCTTTCCTGTTGATTTGGCCGACCTCTTTAGGAAGAGGTCGGGTAGCCTGACCTGAAGAGGTCGGTCGCTTTGTCGCCAAACATCCCAGGTCGGATAGCTCGACCCAGGGTATGAACAGTGCCCCTGCTTGAGCTCGGTCTTCTTTTTTGAGGTCGAGTCCTTGACTTCGGTCCTTCTCTAGTGAAGTCAAACTCAAGCATTTAGTCGATTCCTTCCTTTGTAGAACCTTTTTGAATGTGGAACGTTTTTCTCTAAAAGCGCGCGCTTGTGTATTAGCGCTTCTAGGAAACGTGCGAGGGTTAAATTCCTTCATTAATAAGCATTAATTTCCCCGTTTCCTTTGGCTTTATTTTGAATTTTTGCATTCAGAAAATGGTTTCTCTTCTTCGTTCTTCTTCGTAACTTCTTCCTTTACTTTCTCACTTTTTTGCTTGCGCTTTGTCTTTTGCTTTGCGCCATCATTCGGCAATTTTCTGGGCGATTCCGTTTTTGAACCTTCTTTCTTCATTTCAGGTTTGTTCTTTCTTCCTTTCCTTCTTCGTCATTTTTTCTGCCTGATGGTGAGAAAGTTTCAATTTTGCTTTGAGAAAGTTTGGATCTTTTCTGCTTTTGCCGTGCCTGGTTACTGTTGTAATGCGTGCTCTGAAGTTTCTTCGCCCTTTTGTATGAATCTTTTTGTCTTTCCTATTGCTTGACGCACTTAGGGCTTTTGCATGTTATCACTGTTTTTGTTTGTGCTTTTGATGATAATTTGTTTGATTCTGGAGAAAAGGCTGTGTCTTTGATGATTTCTGCTTGGCGTGTTTGATGTTGTCAAAGCTTTTTGCTGATAGACTGTAAAAAGATGGTGGCTTTGATGACTTTTTGTACTTTTTTGTGTTTTGTCTTTCTCCTATGAAAATGCTTGCTGTTTGAAATCTTCTTTTCTTGTTTGGGGGATGCCGAGGCGTAAGCTGTAGATTTTTCCTGAAACCTTGCTTTGTTACTGCCTCCAAAGGATGCCCCAGGACTTTGGTTTGAGTCTTGGAGTTTTCCTTTTCTGTTTGTTCTTCTGTATCATATTGGTCGAGTTGTTTTGTCCTTTGCCCGAGATATTTTTTAGTAATCCAATCTTCTTTTCTTGTTGTAGGATTAGTTGGCCTCATGTCTTCTCGCAATAACATTGTAGAGATGTCTTCTAAAGTTCCTGAGGGGATGTCTGACTGGCTGGACTCCCTTGTCTTAATGTGTGTCTCTATTGTGGATGCTGAGTTTTGTGTAGAGCTGAGAAAACGTCATAGGGTTTGTGGTGGTGGTGCCCGAGAGAGAGATTATGAGCTTGTGGCGCCTGACTCTGACGAGAGGGTTTGTTTTCCTACCTCTGTCGAGGGGGAGCGTCCTTTTTTCTACGCCTATGAGTATTTCTTCAGTTTGTTGAACAATACTTTTCCATTTACTACTTTCGAGACCGACTTGTTGCGTCGTGTAATATTACCCCATCCCAGTTTCATCCAAATTCCTGGGGTTTTATCAAGATATTTCAGCTGCTTTGCCTAGAGTTAGGCATAACACCTTCTCAGACTCTTTTCCTTTATCTTTTTGTCTCTGCCAAGCCTGGAGGTTCCTCCAAAAAGAAAGCTTCTTGGGTTTCTTTCAGATCGGCCCAGGGGCATAAAGTTTTTGCCATGTATGATGAGTCTTTTAAAGATTTTAAGAATTATTTCTTCTGAGTCTGTGCTGTTGAGGGGGTCTGCCCTTTTTTTCTTGATGAGAATGACGAGCCTGCTTTCCTTCTAGAGTGGCAAAAGAATGTGAGAGTGTCTCGCTATACATGGGAGATGCTTGATGAGGTTGAGCGGGCTTTTGTAGTTGTTCTTGAAGATTTGTGGGGGGAACCACCCCATCTGGATACAAAAAGATTTTTGAGTGATCCATCTTTGGTTCGAACTGCTTTAGGTACTATCTGACTTGTTTCTGTACTTGTTTCTTAGTTTTGCTTCTTTTAGATAGTAACTTATCACTATGGTTGATTCTGTAATTTTCAGAGATGTCAAAAAATAACGATTCCATGAAGGCCTTCAAGAAGGCAAACAAGGCTGCAGCTGCTCAAAATATTTCGGCCAAGGTGGCGGGAGAGGGGTCCTCTCAAGTTTCGGTGAAGCTACCCGTGCCGAGTTCTCCTGGGCCGAGGAAGGTGATCCCTGCTCCTCGAGTTCGTCTGGCTGACCCTCCACAAACTTCTGCCGCCACTTCTGGTGCTCCTCCCAACAAAAAACAAAAAACAATTGAACCTTTCAACCTTGACGCTCCTAACTTTGATGCGGTGGAATTTGTTGACCAACAGATCGGTCCTTATGGTGCCCTCCCCATGGATGATGTTTCGCTCCTTCGCCATTTAGATTTTAGAACTTGGAGCAGCATCAAGATGGCCCATATGGGGGCTGCCCTGTATCGGACTGCTCAAAATCTTCCTCTCCATGCCACCAAAGCCTTTATGGAGGAGGCCAAACAAGAGTTTGATAGGATGAAGGGCTTGAAGGAGGAGCTTGAGACAAAGGTGGCCAAACTGGAGAAGGATCTGAAGAATGAGAAGGCGAGTTCCCTTGCTATGGCGGCTTCTGTGCGGTTGGCCGAGGACACGACATTGAGGCATAAAGACAGCTATGTCACAGCCTATCGGGAGGGGTTGCGTTTGAGGGAGGAGTTGGAGAACGCCCGAGCTGATTACTCTAAGCTCCTGGGTCATCTTGTTGGCAGTGTGAATGCTGCTTATGAGAGCCTGAAGGAGCAGGTTCGAATTATTGCTCCTGAGGCCGATCTTACTCTTTTTAGCCTGGATAATGTTGTGAGGGATGGTAAGATTGTCCTTGATGAACAGGATGATGACGATGTCGAGCCTCCCCCTATGCCTTCTGTCAAAGTGTCAATTTCCACAGTTCCCCTAGTTGAGGCCGGTCAATCCGTTTCTGATCTGGACTGTCAGATCTTGAATCGGGATGATGGTACTGTGGATGCTGTGCCTATTCAGACTCGCCCTCCTTCACCTCAGACTGATGCTGCCGAGAAGTCTTCTAATCTTAGCTGAATTTTCTTGGATATTTGTGTAGATAGCCCGACTTGTGGGCTTTTTAAACTCTTTATTTTTGTAGTCTTGAATATTATGCTGACTGTTGATACTCCTTTTGGTTGCTTGTTTAGCAACTTTTGATTTTGAAAAACAGCAAGTAGCTTTCAAGCTTTTGGGCCTGACCCTGAAGCTTTATAATATTGTATTTTATATTATGCTTGTTTGCATATGTCTTGGCACTTTTCTCTGAGAATACTGGAGCCTTGCTGCTCAGCCTCTTTGGATTGCTTTGTGCTTATTACTTATGGCTTGGATCCTTTGAGGTTGTGGATGTGTGGATCCAACTTGTATTTCGGTTTTCTGGCTCTTACTTGTATTAATCCATAACCGATTTCTTTACGTTGGTCCTCCTTCTAGTTATTTTTGTAGTCCTCTTTTTTGGACCTTGTCAAGTCTCTTTCAGGGACTACTTTTATAACTTGTTCGTTGTAGGAGACCGACTTCGTCAGGTCGATCTCTTCTAAGTTATTTCGTAATCCTCTTTCTTGGACCTTTGTCAGGTCTCTTTCAGGGATTACTTTTATAACTTGTCTGTTGTAGGAGACCGACTTCATCAGGTCGATCTCTTCTAAGTTATTTCGTAATCCTCTTTCTTGGACCTTTGTCAGGTCTCTTTCAGGGATTACTTTTATAACTTGTTTTTTGTAGGAGACCGACTTCGTCAGGTCGATCTCTTCTAAGTTATAGCAATTCCTCTTTTATAGGGTTGGCCAGACCTCTTTCCAGGGATTTGCTAATAACTTGGGTTGACTTGGTCCGACTTCTCAATGTCGGCCAGTCTTTTAAGTTATTATTTAGCAATCCGTAAGATCTCGTCAAGTTCTTTTTTCGAATCACTTTCGATAACTTCTTGCATTATTCTGTGTTCATCTTTGCCGATTTGTAGAAGGTGATTTCTATCTTTATTCGGTCGACCTTTAGATGAATCGCATTTTCATCTTTATTTGTCTTCCATCGTGATCGTGCAGTGAATCTGTTTTTCACTTTCTGCCGATCTGTTGCTTTATAATCGGACAATGAATGCTTCAGATTAATGCGTCTTGCGAATTTTTAGAACATCTAAAAATATAGTTTATTCAAAAGCAAGTGCAAATATATACATGCGGGAGTTTTTCACCCCTTTAAGTCGGATAATTTCTGGATCTCAACTTGGTGCCTCATTAAAAAACCTTTTCAGGAAAAAGAGTGCATCCGAGATCTTTTACCTTCTCTAGCTATAGTACCTTCTTAGGTTGCAGGCGTGCCATGATCTGGGAAGCTCTCGTCCATCGAGTTCGGTGAGTCTGTAATAGCCTTTTCCAAGTACTTCTATGACTCGGTAAGGTCCTTTCCAGTTTGCTGCCAGCTTTCTTTCTCTGGGTCGAGTTGTCCCAATATCATTTCGGATTAGGATGAGATCATTCTGAGCAAAACCTCTTGGCACTACCCTTTGATTATATCTTGAAGCCATTCGTCGCTTTAGCACTTCTTCCCTGATCCGGGCACTTTCTTGGATTTCCGAAAGTAGGTCGAGCTCTTCTCTTTGAAGTTGAGAGTTGGCTTCTTCATTGTAGTGGACTACTCTAGGCGACCCTTCCTCGATCTCTACTGGGATCATTGCCTCCACTCCATATGCTAGTCAAAATGGTGATTCATTTGTGGTGGAATGTGGCGTTGTTTGATATGCCCATAGGACTTGTAGAAGTTCTTTGGCCCAAGCTCCCTTTGCATTTTGCAGTCTCCGTTTCAACCCAGCCAATATGACTTTGTTGGCAACTTCAGCCTGTCCATTGGCTTGAGGATGTTCGACGGAGGTGAACTGGTGTTTTATGTTCAAATCGGCTACTAACTTTCTGAAGCCTGCATCTGTGAATTGGGTGCCATTGTCTGTGGTGATGGAATATGGACCCCAAAACCTTGTGACAATGTTCTTATATAGGAATTTTCGGCTTCTTTGAGCAGTGGCGTTGACTAGGGGCTCTGCCTCGATCCATTTTGTGAAATAATCTACCCCTACTATGAGGAATTTAACTTGTCATGATCCCTGGGAGAAAGGTCCGAGGAGATCAAGTCCCCATTTTGCAAATGGCCAAGGTGAGGCTACGCTGATGAGCTCTTCTGGCGGGGCGATGTGAAAGTTGGCATCTTTCTGGCATGGTGGGCATGTCCTTACAAACTCTGTAGCTTCTTTTTGTAGAGTTGGCCAGTAAAATCCCGCCCGAAGTACCTTTTTGGTGAGAGCTTGTGCCCCGAGATGATTGCCACAAATGCCACTGTGTACTTCCTCTAGAACTTCCCTTGTGTTGGAGGTCGGCACACATTTTAGTAGTGGTATTGAGATCCCTCTTTTATATAGGGTGTTTTTTATGATGGTGTAGTACTGAGCCTCCCGTTTTAACCTCTTTGCCTCCTTCTCATTTGTGGGGAGTGTTTCTGTTTTGAGGTAATTAATTATGGGGGTCATCCATCCTTGATCCTGACTTGTTATGGCTAGGAATTTTTCCTCTTCCGAGATTGATGGATTCTGCAGCATTTCCTGGATGAGGCTTCTATTGTTGCCCCCTGGTTTGGTGCTGGCTAGTTTTGAGAGTGCATCAGCTCGGGCATTTTGTTCGCGGGGTATGTGGCAGATCTTATATTCCCCGAATTGTCCGAGCTATTCCTTAGTTTTGTCCAAATACTTTTTCATGGTGGGATCTTTGGCTTGGTAGCTCCCTATTATTTGTGAAGTGACAACTTGTGAATCGCTGAAGATGTTGAGTTTTTGAGCTCCAACCTCCTTAGCCAGCTTCAAACCAGCTAGTAACGCTTCATATTCCGCCTGGTTGTTTGAGGCTGGGAACCCAAATTTGAGGGAAAGCTCCACTTGGGTTCCTTGGTTGCTTTCTATTATCACATCTGCGCCACTTCCAGTTTTATTTGAAGACCCGTCCACGTAGAGATTCCATTCTGTGGGGTTTTCCAGGGTATCTGTGAATTCTGCAATGAAGTCGCCCAAGTATTGTGATTTGATGGCTGTCTGAGCTTTATATTTGAGGTCAAACTCGGATAACTCGACTGCCCATTGTAGAATTCTACCTGCTAGATCTGTTTTCTGCAATATCCCTTTTATGGGCTGGTCGGTCTAAATCTTAATGGTGTGGGCTTAGAAGTACGGGCGAAGTCGTCGAGATGTCATTATGAGAGTGTAGGCGAACTTTTCTATTTTTTGGTAGTTCAGCTCGGATCCCTGCAGTGCTTTACTGATGAAATATACAGGCTGTTGCCCTTTGTCGTCCTCTCGAACCAGTGCTGAGGCTACTGCTTGACTTCCTACTGCAAGGTATAATACGAGTGGTTCTTCCTCTCGTGGTCAAGTTAGGATAGGTGGTCATCCCAGAAAATTTTTGAAATCCTGGAAGGCTTGCTCGCATTCCATTGTCCATTCGAACTTCTTTCCTTTCCTTAAAGTGGCATAGAAGGGGAGAGATCTTATCGCTGATCCTGCTAAGAATCTGGATAAGGCTGCCAATCTCCCGTTGAGTTGTTGTACCTCTCTAACACAAGTTGGACTCTTCATGTTGAGTATAGCCTGGCATTTGTCTGGATTTACTTCAATTCCTCTTTGTGTGAGCATGAAACCTAAGAATTTTCCCGCTTCTACTGTAAAGGTGCATTTTGCGGGATTGAGTCGCATGTCATGCTTCCTTATAGTGTCGACCACTTGGGCCAGGTCGGACAATAATGTCTCTTCGCTTTGTGTCTTTATTAAGATGTCGTCCACGTAGACTTTCATGATTTTTCCGATATGATCTGAAAAGACTTTATTCATTAGCCTTTGATAAGTAGCTCCTGCATTCTTGAGACCGAAAGGCATCACAATGTAGCAGTAATTTGCTTTTGGCGTCAAAAACGAGGTCTTTTCTTGATCTGGTGGATACATGGGAATTTGGTTGTATCCAGAATATGCATCCATAAATGAGAGGTATCTATATCCGGAGGAAGCATCTACCAGAGCGTCGATACTTGGGAGTGGGTAAGGATCTTTTGGGCAGGCTTTGTTGAGGTCGGTGTAGTCGGTGCACATTCGCCACTTCCCATTTGATTTTTTTAGCAAGAGGACGTTAGCTAGCCATAGTGGGTACTTGACTTCTCTTATGAAACCTGCCTCCAGTAGTGCTTGTACCTGTTCTTCCACAGCTTGGGATCGTTCCGGCCCAAGTTTTTTTCGTCTCTGCTATACCGGCCGAGATCCTAGATAAACCGCCAACTTGTGACACATTAGCTTGGGGTCTATGCCTGGCATGTCTGCGCTTTCCATGCGAAGAGATCGACATTATCTCGTAAGAACTGTACTAGTAATTTTTTTTGTGTTTCCTTTCAGGATCGTGCCAATATTAGTTGTTTTGTCCGAGGTATCTCCGATCTAAACTTTCTCTACTTCCTTCGGGCTCTGGACGGAGTTCTTCTTGTCTCTGAAGTCCACCAAGCTCAATTGTATGGAACCCTTCTCCTTTGCCTCTGAGGTTTAGACTTTCGTTATAACAGCGGTGTGCCATCCTTTGATCTGCTTTTATCGTAGCTATCCCTTCTGTAGTTGGGAATTTCATGCATAGATGTGGAGTTGAGACTATTGCACCGAGTTGATTTAGTGTTGTCCGACCTATTAAGGCATTGTAGGCTGAACTCACGTTGACCACGATATAGTCTATCTTGAGTGTTCTGGATTGGTTCCCTTTTCCGAAGGTTGTATGTAGTGACACGTATCCCAGTGGTTGTACTGGAGTATCGCCCAGTCCGAACAGGCTGTTCGGGTATGCTCTAAGCTCCTTTTCTTCTAAGCCGAGCTTGTCGAAGGTAGTTTTGAATAAGATGTCGGCAGAGCTCCCTTGGTCTGTTAATGTGCGGTGGAGATTGGCGTTTGCCAGTATGATGGTGATGACCATGGGATCGTCGTGTCTTGAGATGACACCATATGCGTCTTCTTTGGTGAATGTGATTGCAGGGATGTTGGGTGCTTCTTCCTTCCCTTCGATATGATATAATTCTTTGAGATATCTTTTGCGGGATGATTTGGAGATTCCTCCTCCTGCAAATCCTCTGTGTATCATATGGACATGTCTTTCTGGCGTACGAGGTGATCGCTCAGCTCGTCCGACATCTTCATCCCTTCGTCTTTTTCTTTGCTCATCATCTCGGGTGACCAGATACCGATTTAGTTTTCCTTCTCTCACTAATTTTTCGATGATGTTTTTTAAGTCGAAGCATTCGTTGGTGGAATGTCCTCGGACCCGATGATATTCACAGTATTCGTTCCGATTTCCTCCTCCTCTTTTGCCTTTGAGTGGTCGGGCTGGGGGTATCTTTTCTGTGTTACAGACTTCTTTGTAAATATCCACAAGGGACACCCGAAGAGGGGTGTAATTATGATACTTTTTGATTTTTTCCCCCGTTTGATCTTCCTTCTTTTTGGATTCTTTATCTTTATCTCGGTAGGTGAAACCGGATTTTGAGGCTTCTCCGAGTCGGAAATTTTCTTCTATGTTGATGTACATCTCTGCCCGCTCTTGCACCTCATCCAGAGATATGGGGTATTTCTTTGATATAGATTGGCTGAAAGGTCCCTCTCGTAGGCCGTTGATGAGGCCCATGATGGCAGCCTCTGTTGGTAAGCTTTGTATATCTAGGCAGATTTTGCTGAATCTTTTCATGTAGTTGTGAAGACTTTCCCGATCTCCTTGCCTGATTCCTAGTAGACTGGGGGCGTGCTTGACCTTGTCTTTTTGGATGGAGAATCTGGCCAGGAATTTTTTGGCTAGGTCATCAAAGCTTGAGATGGACTTCGGAGGTAGGTTGTCGAACCATCTGATTGCTGTCTTCATGAGAGTTGTTGGAAAAGCTTTGTAGCGAACTGCATCTGAGGCGTCGGAGAGGTACATCCTACTTCTGAAGTTGCTAAGGTGATGGTTGGGATCTGTAGTGCCATCGTACAAAGTCATATCCAGAAGTTTGAAGTCCTTAGAAATTTTGGTCTTCATGATTTTCCTAGTGAATGGATCTTGATCTTTGCATGAGTTGTCCTCAGGGGTGGTCCGGGTAGCCTTTGCTTTGAGATCGGCTTCGAGTTGTAGGATTTTATCTTCTAAGTCTCGACGTCGCCTTACCTCTCTTTATAGATCCTTGCCTACCTCTCGTTGATGCTAGCTTTCTTTTTCGAGTTGCTTTAAATGATCTTGAAGCGCTTCTATTACTCTTGGATTTGATGAGTTTTTGTCTCCGTTAGATTCCGGAGTATCTTTTGGTGTAGTGCCCGCATTTTTATGCGGTGTTCTATCCTCTAGATCTGAACCATGGTCGTTGTCATGGTCGTCCGCCATGGTGGTGGGATGACTTCCAGGTTCCCCGACAACGGCGCCAATGTTCTGAGGGTTACCTGAAACTGGAGGTCGATCTCGGACGAGATCTTCTGGACTGATCAGTGCTGACGTGTCCAGCTGGTAGGAGTCGGAGTTGCCGTGTCCGATTTGTTGGAATTGCTGTACTGCTGATCTTTGATCACCGGAGGGTGGGGGGTACCTGTAAGAGACTCCGATGCTTAAGTTAGCATGGGTATTAACAGGTTTTTTGTAGAATCAGAGTATGAGTTATACTTGGGTGCTCCAGTTTATTTATAGTAGTGTGGGCTGACCTTTCTGATAAGATAAGTTAGTTATCTTATCTTATCTTATCTTATTTTGAGTGAAGTTAGCTTATCTTCAAGGGAACCGCCTTCATCTCTATAGGCTTGGGTTGCCTTTGGATTTGGGTCATGTTCCTCTATTTGGGCCCTTTATTGGGCTTTCCTGTCGATTTGGCCGACCTCTTTAGGAAGAGGTCGGGTAGCCTGACCTGAAGAGGTCGGTCGCTTTGTCACCAATCATCCCAGGTCGGATAGCTCAACCCAGGGTATGAACAGAGCCCAATGGGTGGAAGCGATACCCACCCGGACGGATGATGCTAACGAAGTCCTTTCTTTTGTGAGAAATAATATCATTTGTAGATTTGGGTCGCCACGAGCAATCGTGAGCGACCAAGGTTCACACTTTTGCAACAGAAGAATGGAAGGACTCATGAAGAAGTATAGCATCATGCATAAAGTAACCACGGCCTACCACCCACAAACAAACGGCCAAGCCGAGATTTCCAATTGGGAGATTAAACGCATCTTGGAAAGGATTGTGAAACCCAATAGGAAAGATTGGAGTGCCAAGCTCACCGATGCATTATGGGCCTACCGAACGGCATACAAAACGCCAATTGGCATGAGTCCCTTTTGGTTGGTGTATGGCAAAGCTTGCCATTTGCCGGTGGAAATAGAGCACAAGGCGTATTGGGCCATCAAGGAGTGTAATCCGAGTTTGGGTGGAGCCGAAATTGAGAGGAAGCTACAATTAGCGGAGTTGGAATGTTTGAGGCTTGAAGCTTATGAGAACTCTAGACTTTACAAGAAAAAAATGAAAGCCGTGCATGATAGGAACATAAGAGGCAAAGAATTTAAAGCCGGTGATCTAATCCTTCTTTACAATTCTAGATTGAGATTGTTGCCCGGTAAACTAAGGTCAAAATGGGAAGGCCCATATCAAGTAGTGAAGGCGGAACCCTATGGGGTTTACCATTTGTGCCATCCCTCAAGGTCGGATATCTTCAAGGTCAATGTGCACCGTCTCAAGTTGTATCATGGTGAACAAATGAAGAGCAACAAAGAGATTGAGGTATTCCTTTTGGAAGACGCACCTCTGGGCAAAGAGCAATGAACAAGTGAAAGTCCAACTTAAGGACATTAAACAAAAGTGCTAGGTGGGAGACACCCTACCATGGTGAGATCTATCCTTTCCCTCATTTGTGTACCGTTTTTTTTTTCTTTTTTTTTTGAATTCTTCATTGTTTTGTAATTGTTTAGCTACACTTTTGCTTGATTAGCATTGCTTATGCCTACCTTGGCTAACTTGTTCATAAAGACTTGCATTGATTTTTCCATGAATGACTTGATTGTATGATAGAAGCACACTTCTCTTTAGATTTTGCATTGATTTTAGGTGTTTTTGACTTCTTTGGCTTGTTTGGTCAGTGAATACATGATAATTAGGCATTTTTCTATTCATTCAAAAAAAGGGGGGGGGGGACGCATGCGCCCACTGTGCGCGTAGGCGTCCCTAGGCTTTCGCAACTCCTGGGCCATTTACCAGAGAGTTGTCCAAATTCTGGGCCAGCTTTGGGCCCTGGGCATAACCAACATCACGGGTGCACGCACGAGATGCGTACGCGTCCATGTCAATTCACGCAAAAACACACGTGCGCGCACTAGCCGCGTACGCGTCATTACTGCGTTTTGCGACCATGGGCCATCGTCCAGAGAGTTGTGCCCTGTTTGGGCCAATTTCATGTTACTGGCCCAGCTCAACTCACACGTAGGCGCACCTGGCACGCACGCGTACCTCGACCATAATGCCAATCGACGCGTCAGCGCACCGTGCGCGTCTGCGTCGCTCAACAAATTTTACGTTCTGGTACTTTTTTCCGAGAGTTGGACCAGAGTTGTGCCCAACCTGTGCTCACATTTCGCTACTTCACGCACACGCGCATCGTACGTGTCCGCGTCGTTACTGATTTTGCCCATGCGCGCGCACGCATGCATGGCGCGCGCGCGTCGGTTTCGCAAACCAATTGAATGAAAGTGTGCCTTTCTCCATCCATTTTCTTTCCTTCTTCTTACCACCACCCCTCTTCTTCACCTCTACCCTCCTCTACCATCCCTACCTCTTCTTCTCCACCACCTCCGGCGGCAACCACCACCTCCGGCGGCAACCACCACCTCCGGCGGACCCACACCTCTTTTCCCTCTCCTCTCCTTCACTACCCTTCTCTCACCTCCATACCCTATCTCCTTCTTCCCACTTTAAAGTACCCCTCCTTTCTAAAGTTTTGTTTTTAGTTCCCCTTTCTTTTTTTTTCCATCCCCCTAATTAAATGCTTTTATTTTTTTAAGTAGTTGCATTCATGTTCTCTTCGTTTATTGCATTTTATTTCTTTCTCTCCTTTCATTTTCTCATGGGTGTTCTAAGTGGAGCTTACTCTTGCATTGATGAGTTTGTTTGATTTACTTGCTTTCTTTTGTATTTAGTGGTGTGATATGATTATTGTTGATGCTTTATGGGATGTGGTGCACGAAATTGTGATCTCAACTGTTGGTACAACTCTGCACAACTAACCAGCAAGTGCACTAGGTCGTCCAAGTAATAAACCTTACGTGAGTAAGGGTCGATCCCACGGAGATTGTCGGCTTGAAGCAAGCTATGGTCATCTTGTAAATCTCAGTCAGGCAGATTCAAATAGTTATGGAGAATTGATAATTAAAAGATGAATAAAACATAAAATAGGATAGAGATACTTATGTAATTCATTGGTAGGAATTTCAGATAAGTGTATAGAGATGCTTTGTTCCTTCTGAACCTCTGCTTTCCTATTGCCTTCTTCCAATCATTCATACTCCTTTCCACGGTAAGCTGTATGTTGGGCATCACCGTTGTCAATGGCTACATCCCGTCCTCTTAGTGAAAATGGTCCAAATGTGCTGTCACCGCACGGCTAATCAGCTATTGGTTCTCGATCATGTTGGAATAGGATCCATTGATCCTTTTGCGTCTGTCACTACGCCCAACACTCGCGAGTTTGAAGCTCGTCACAGTCATCCCTTCCCAGATCCTACTCGAATACCACAGACAAGGTTTAGACTTTTTGGATCTCTAGAATGGCAGCCAATAATTCTAGCCTATACCACGAAGGTTCTAATTTTAGATTAGAAATCGAAGAGATACACATTCAAGGTTGATTGCATGTAGAACAGAAGTGGTTGTCAGGCACGCGTTCATAGGTGAGAATGGTGATGAGTGTCACGGATCATCACATTCATCATGTTGAAGAACGAATGGATATCTTAGAATAGAAATAGGCTTGAGTTGAATAGAAAAACAATAGTACTTTGCATTAATTCATGAAGAACAGCAGAGCTCCACACCTTAATCTATGGTGTGTAGAAACTCCACCGTTGAAAATACAAAAGTAATGAAGGTCCAAGGCATGGCCGAATGGCCAGCCCCCATAAAAGTCTAAGATAGCATAAGACTAATCAAAGATGAAAAGTTATTAAAATACAATAGCAAAAGGTCCTATTTATAGAGAAGTAGTAGCCTAGGGTTTACAGAAATAAGTAAATAATGCAGAAATCTACTTCCGGGCCCACTTGGTGTGTGCTTGGGCTGATCATTGAAGCTTTCACATGTAGAGACTTTTCTTGGAGTTAAACGCCAGCTTTTGTGCCAGTTTGGGCATTTAACTCCAGCTTTTATGCCAGTTCTGGCGTTTTGACGCCAGAATTTCTATGCTGACTTGGAACGCCAGTTTGGGCCACCAAATCTCGGGTAAAGTATGGACTATTATATATTGCTAGAAAGCCCGGATGTCTACTTTCCAACGCAATTGAGAGCGCGCCAATTGGGCTTCTGTAGCTCTAGAAAATCCACTTCGAGTGCAGGGAGGTCAGAATCCAACAGCATCTGCAGTCCTTTTTCAGCCTCTGAATCAGATTTTTGCTCAGGTCCCTCAATTTCAGCTATAAAATACCTGAAATCACAGAAAAACACACAAACTCATAGTAAAGTCCAGAAATGTGATTTTTATTTAAAAACTAATAAAAATATAATAAAAACTAACTAAAATATATTAAAAACATACTAAAAACAATGCCAAAGAGCGTATAAATTATCCGCTCATCACAACACCAAACTTAAATTGTTGCTTGTCTCCAAGCAAATGAAAATCAAATAGGATAAAAAGAAGAGAATATACAATGAATTCCAAAAACATCTATGAAGGTCAGTCTTAATTAGATGAGCGGGGCTATTAGCTTTTTGCTTCTGAACACTTTTGGCATCTCACTTTTTCCTTTAAAGTTCAAAATGATTAGCATCTATAGGAACTCAGAATTCAGATAGTGTTATTGATTCTCCTAGTACAGTATGTTGATTCTTGAACACAGTTACTTTATGTGTCTTGGCTGTGACCCTAAGCATTTTGTTTTCCAATATTACCACCGGATACATAAATGCCACAGACACATAACTGGGTGAACCATTTCAGATTGTGACTCAGCTTTGCTAGAGTCCCCAATTAGAGGTGTCCAGAGCTCTTAAGCACACTTTTTTTGCTTTGGACCACGACTTTAACCGCTCAGTCTCAAGCTTTCACTTGATACCTTAATGCCACAAGCACATGGTCAGGGACAGCTTGGTTTAGCCGCTTAGGCCAGGATTTTATTCCTGTGGGCCCTCCTATCCACTGATGCTCAAAGCCTTGGATCCTTCTTATTTTACCCTTGCCTTTTGGTTTAAAGGGCTATTGGCTTTTCTGCTTGCTTTTTCTTTTTCTTCTTTTTTTTCGCATATATTTTTTTCTGCAAGCTTTTCACTGCTTTTTCTTG
The DNA here is from genome assembly GCF_003086295.3 of Arachis hypogaea. Classification (NCBI taxonomy): domain Eukaryota; kingdom Viridiplantae; phylum Streptophyta; class Magnoliopsida; order Fabales; family Fabaceae; genus Arachis; species Arachis hypogaea. The sequence continues at coordinate 80,874,441 of NC_092047.1, forward strand.
CTTCAAGAATCATTTTTTATGATTTTTCAGATTATCAATAACATTTCTCCTTTTTCCATCATTTTTTCAAGAGCCAACAATTTTAACAATCTTAAACAACAAATTCAAAAAATATGCACTGTTCAAGCATTCATTCAGAAAATAAAAGTATTGCCACCATATTAAAATAATTAAACTGTTTTTAAAATTCGAAATTCATGCACTTCTTTTTCTTTTTCAATTAAAAACACTTTTTATTTAAGAAAGGTGATGGATTCATATTCATAGCTTCAAGGCATAGACACTAAGACACTAATGATCATGTAATAAAGACACAAACATAGATAGAACATAAAGCTTAAAAAAAATTCGAAAAACAGAAAATAAAGAACAAGGAAATTAAAGAACGGGTCCACCTTAGTGATGGCGGCTAGTTCTTCCTCTTGAAGATCTTATGGAGTGCTTGAGCTCCTCGATGTCTCTTCCTTGCCTTTGTTGCTCCTCTCTCATAACTCTTTGGTCTTCTCTAATTTCATGGAGGAGGATGGAGTGCTCTTGGTGCTCCACCCTTAGTTGTCCTATATTGGAACTCAATTCTCCTAAGGAGGTGTTGATTTGCTCCCAATAATTTTGTGGAGAAAAATGCATCCCTTGAGGCATCTCAGGGATTTCATGATGAGGAATTTCCTCATGCTCTTGTCCATGAGTGGGATCTCTTGTTTGCTCCATCCTTTTCTTAGTGATGGGCTTGTCCTCATCAATGAGGATGTCTTCCTCTATGTCAATTCCAGCTGAATTACAGAGGTGACAAATGAGATGAGGGAAGGCTAACCTTGCCAAAGTAGAGGACTTGTCCGCCACCTTGTAGAGTTCTAGAGATATAACCTCATAAACTTCTACTTCCTCTCCAATCATGATGCTATGGATCATGATGGCCCGGTCTATAGTAACTTCAGACCAGTTGCTAGTGGGAATGATTGAGCGTTGGATGAACTCCAACCATCCCCTAGCTACAGGCTTGAGGTCATGCCTTCTTAGTTGAATTGGCTTCCCTCTTGAATCTCTCTTCCATTGAGTGCCCTCTTCACAAATGTCTATGAGAACTTGGTCCAACCTTTGATCAAAGTTGACCCTTCTAGTGTAGGGGTGTGAATCTCCTTGTATCATGGGCAAGTTGAATGCCAACCTTGCATTTTCCGGACTGAAATCTAAGCATTTCCCCCAAACCATTGTAAGCCAATTCTTAGGGTCCGGGTTCACACTTTGATCATGGTTATTGGTGATCCATGCATTGGCATAGAACTCTTGAACCATTAAGATTCCGACTTGTTGAATGGGGTTGGTGAGAACTTCCCAACCTCTTCTTCAAATCTCATGTCGGATCTCCGGGTATTCACCCTTTTTGAGCTTGAGAGGGACCTCGGGGATCACCTTCTTCTTGGCCACAACTTCATAGAAGTGGTCTTGATGGACCTTTGAGATGAATCTCTCCATCTCCCATGACTCGGAGGTGGAAGCTTTTGCCTTCCCTTTCCTCTTTCTAGAGGTTTCTCCGGCTTTAGGTGCCATAAATGGTTATGGAAAAACAAAAAGCAACGCTTTTACCACACCAAACTTAAAAGGTTTGCTCATCCTCGAGCAAAAGAAGAAAGAAGAGAGTAGAGGAAGAAGAAAGAGAGGAAATGGAGGGGGGTTAGTGTTTCGGCCAAGGGGGAGAAGTAGTGTTTAAGATGTGTGAAAATGAAGGGGTGAAGAGGGGTTTATATAGGAGTGGGGAGAGTGTAAGGGTCGGCCATGTATGGGTGAGATTGGGAGGGAAAGTGGTTTGAATTTGAATGGTGAGGTAGGTGGGATTTATGATGGATGGATGTGGATTGGTGAAGGGTTTATAGAGAAGAGGGTAGGATTTGATAGGTGAGGAGTTTTTAGGGAAGATGTATTGAGGTAATTGGTGAAGGGTATTTGGGGAAGAGTATTATGAAAAGGTGTGAAGAAGAGAGAGAGTGAATTGAGGTTGGTAGGGATCCTGTGGGGTCCACAGATCCTGAGGTGTCAAGGATTTCTCATCCCTGCACTAATTAGGCTTGCAAAACGCCCTTTGCTGCCAATCCTGGCGTTAAACACCAGGTTGCTACCCATTTCTGGCATTTAACGCCAGCTTCTTGCCCTTTTCTGGCGTTAAACGCCCAGAATGGTGCCAGACTGGGCGTTTAACACCCATTCTGCTGCCCTTACTGGCATTTAAACGCCAGTAGGCTTCTCCTCCAGGGTGTGCTATTTTTCATTATGTTTTTCAGTTTATTTTTGCTTTTTCAATTGTTTTTGTGACTTCACATGATCATCAACCTACAGAAAACATAAAATAACAATGAAAAACAGAAATTTAACATAGATAAGTAAAATTGGGTTGCCTCCCAACAAGCGCTTCTTTAATGTCAGTAGCTTGACAGTGGGCTCTCATGGAGCCTCACAGATACTCAGAGCATGATGATGGCCTCCCAACACCAAACTTAGAGCTTGAATGTGGGGGTTCTATATGACTCTGCATTGAGAGAAGCTTTTCATGCTTCCTCTATATGGTTACAAAGGGAGATCCTTGAGCTTTAAACACAAGGGTGTCTTCATTCACTTGAAGGACCAATTCTCCTCTGTCAACATCAATCACAGCTTTTGCTGTGGCAAGGAAGGGTCTGCCAAGGATGATGGATTTATCCATACACTTTCTAGTGTCTAGGACTATGAAATCAGCAGGGATGTAGTGGTCTTCAACCTTTACCAAGACATCCTCTACAAGTCCATAAGCCTGTTTTCTTGAATTGTCTGCCATCTTTAGTGAGATTCTTGCAGCTTGTACCTTAAGGATCCCTAGAGAGAGGCATGAGGTTTATGCTTGACCCTAGGTCACAAAGAGCCTTCTCAAAGGTCATGGTGCCTATGGTACAAGGTATTGAGAACTTTCTAGGATCCTGTCTCTTTAGAGGTAATTTCTACCTAGTCAAGTCATCTAGCTCTTTGGTGAGCAATGGGGGTTCATCCTCCCAAGTCTCATTACTAAATAACTTGGCATTTAACTTCATGATTGCTCCAAGGTACTTAGCAACTTGCTCCTCAGTAACATCTTCATCCTCTTCAGAGGAAGAATACTCATCAGAGCTCATGAATGGCAAAAGTAAATTCAATGGAATCTCTATGGTCTCAGTGTGAGCATCAGATTCCCATGGTTCCTCATTAGGGAACTCCTTGGAGGCCAGTGGATGTCCATTGAGGTCTCCCTCAGTGAAGATCACTGCCTCTTCCTCCTCTCCAGGTTCGGCCGTGTGGGTTATGTTGATGGCCTTGCACTCTCCTTTTGGATTCTCTTCTGTATTGCTTGGAAGAGTACTAGGAGGGAGTTCAGTAACTTTCTTACTCAGCTGACCCACCTGTGCCTCCAAATTTCTAATGGAGGACCTTGTTTCAGTCATGAAACTTTGAGTGGTTTTAATTAAATCAGAGACTACAGTTGCTAAGTCAGAATGACTCTGCTTAGAATTCTCTGTCTGTTGCTGAGAAGATGATGGAAAAGGTTTGCCATTGCTAAACCTATTTCTTCCACCATTATTGTTGTTGAAGCCTTGTTGAGGCCTCTGTTGATCCTTCCATGAGAGGTTTGGATGATTTCTCCATGAAGGATTATAGGTGTTTCCATAGGATTCTCCCATGTAATTCACCTCTGCTATTGCAGGGTTCTCAGGATCATAAGCTTCTTCTTATTCAGAAGATGCTTCTTTAGTACTGTTGGATGCAGCTTGCAATCCATTCAGACTCTGAGAAATCATATTGACTTGCTGAGTCAATATTTTATTCTGAGCCAATATGGCATTCAAAGTATCAATTTCAAGAACTCCCTTCCTCTGAGGCCTCCCATTACTCACAGGATTCCTTTCATAAGTGTACATGAACTGGTTATTTGCAACCATGTCAATGAGTTCCTGAGCTTCTGCAGGCGTTTTCTTTAGATGAAGAGATCCTCCAGCAGAGCTGTCCAATGACATCTTAGACAGTTCAGACAGACCATCATAGAAGATACCTATGATGCTCCATTCTGAAAGCATGTCAGAAGGACACCTTCTGATCAATTGCTTGTATCTTTCCCAAGCTTCATAGAGGGATTCACCTTCCTTCTGTCTGAAGGTTTGGACTTCCACTCTAAGCTTGCTCAATTTTTGAGGTGGAAAGAACTTTGCCAAGAAGGGATTGACTAGCTTTTCCCAAGAGTTCAGGCTTTCTTTAGGTTGTGAATCCAACCATGTGCTAGCTCTGTCTCTTATAGCAAAGGGAAAGAGCATAAGCTTGTAGACCTTGGGATCAACCCCATTGGTCTTGACAGTGTCACAGATTTGCAAGAATTCAGCTAAGAACTGATGAGGATCTTCCAATGGAAGTCCATGAAACTTGCAATTCTGTTGCATCAGAGAAACTAATTGAGGCTTAAGCTCAAAGTTGTTTGCTCCAATGACAGGGATTGAGATGCTTCTCCCATAGAAGTCGGGAGTAGGTGCAGTAAAGTTACCAAGCACCTTCCTTGCATTATTGGCATTGTTGTTGTTTTCGGCTGCCATGGCTTCTTCTTGTTTGAAAAGCTCTGTTAGGTCCTCTACAGAGAGTTGTACTTTAGCTTCTCTTAGCTTTCTCTTCAAGGTCCTTTCAGGTTCAAGATCAGCCTCAACAAGAATGTCTTTGTCCTTACTCCTGCTCATATGAAAAGGGAGGAGAAGAAAATATGGAATCCTCTATGTCACATTATAGAGATTCCTTGAGGTGTCAAAGGAAAATAAAAATAGAAGGATGAGGTAGAGAAGAGAGAATTCGAACTTATCAAGAGGGACAGAGTTCGAATTGCTGATAATGGAGAAGTGTTAGTCCTTTAAATAGAAGGATTTGAGAAGAGGGGAAGAATTTTCAAAATTAAAGTAAAAGGATTTTGAAATAATTAAAAGAAATTTTGAAAATTTGGTAAATGATTTTCGAAAACTAAGATTGGGAAAGAAGTTAAGTGATTTTTTGGAAAAGATTTTGAAATTAGAACTCAAAAAGATATGATTGAAAATTAATTTTGAAAAAGATGTGATTGAAAAGATATGATTGAGAAGATATGATTGAGAATCAAATTAAAAAGAGAAATTTTTAAAATTAAATTTGATTACTTGAGTAATAGGAAATTAAAAGATATGATTCTAGAGTTAAAATTTGATCCTTTCTTAATAGGCAAGTAACAACTTGAAAATTTTGAGTTAAATCATTAATTGTAGCAAGGATTTTCAAAAATAATAATAATTTAAAAAAAGTGGAAATAAATTGATTTTGAAAAGATATGATTTGAAAAAGATTTGATTTTGAAAAATTATGAAAATTTGGAAAAGATTTGAATTAAAAACAAAATCTTCCCTCTAGTGTCCTCCTGGCATTAAACTCCCAGAATGGCATCCATTCTGGCGTTTAACGCCCAGAATGTTCTGGCGTTTAACACCCAAAATGCTACCTTTTTGGGCGTTTAACGCCCAGCCAAGTACCCTAGCTGGCGTTTAAACGCCAGTTTTCCTTCCTCACTGGGCGTTTTGAACACCCAGCTTTTTCTGTGTAATTCCTCTGCTGTATGTTCTGAATCTTCAATTCTCTGTATTATTGACTTGAGAAGACATAATTTAAAAAAATTTTTTGAAATTTTTAATGATGAGAAATAATCAAAATGCAACTAATCATGAAAACTAAGATCAAACAGACAATGCATGCACGACACCAAACTTAGAAGTTTGTATACTAAGGACTATAACAATTTGAAAATGCATATGAAAAACAACAAAAGACACTAAACCAGAGAATTTAAAGATCAGAGCAAGGAAATCATCAAGAACAACTTGAAGATCAATGAAGAACATAATGCATGTATTTTTCAAAAATTAGAAGAATGCAATTGACACCAAACTTAAGATTAGACACTAGACTCAAACAAGAAACATAAAATATTTTTGATTTTAAGATTTTATAAATTTTTTTGTGATTTTTCGAAAATTGTATGGAAAAGAAAATAAAGAGATTTAAAATTTTTAATAAGAATTCCAGGAATCATGCAATGTTAGTCTAAAACTCCGGTCCAGGAATTAGACATGGCTTACTAGCCAGCCAAGTTTTCAGTGAAAGCTTCGGTCCAAAATACTAGACATGGCCAATGGCCAGCCAAGCTTTAGCAGATCATTACATTCAATAGCAAGATTGGTAGAAATCAACAAGCTCTTGTGATGATAAGTTGAAACCTCGGTCCAAACGATTAGACATGGCTTTACAGCCAGCCAGACTTCAACAAATCATCATGAAACTCTAGAATTCATTCTTAAAAACTCTGAAGAACAAAATAGAAATTTTTTTTGTATTTTTGAAAATTTTTTCGAAAATAAAAAGTAAAAAGCTTAAACATAAAATAAAATTACCTAATCTAAGCAACAAGATGAACCGTCAGTTGTCCAAACTCGAACAATCCCCGGCAACGGTGCCAAAAACTTGGTGCACGAAATTGTGATCATCAATGGCGCCAACATCTTGGTACGCACAATTGTAATCTCAACTCTTTGTCACAACTCTGCACAACTAACCAGCAAGTGCACTGGGTCGTCCAAGTAATAAACCTTACGTGAGTAAGGGTCGATCCTACGGAGATTGTTGGCTTGAAGCAAGCTATGGTCATCTTATAAATCTCAGTCAGGCAGATTCAAATGGTTATGGAGAATTGATAATTAAAAGATGAAGAAAACATAAAATAGAATAGAGATACTTATGTAATTTATTGGTAGGAATTTCAGATAAATGTATAGAGATGCTATGTTCCTTCTGAACCTCTGCTTTCCTATTGCCTTCTTCCAATCATTCATACTCCTTTCCATGGCAAGCTGTATGTTGGGCATCACTGTTGTCAATGGCTACATCCCGTCCTCTCAGTGAAAATGGTCCAAATGCACTGTCACCGCACGGCTAATCAGCTGTTGGTTCTCGATCATGTTGGAATAGGATCCATTGATCCTTTTGCGTCTGTCACTACGCCCAACACTCGCGAGTTTGAAGCTCGTCACAGTCATCCCTTCCCAGATCCTAGTCGGAATACCACAAACAAGGTTTAGACTTTCCGGATCTCAAGAATGGCCGCCAATAATTCTAGCCTATACCACGAAGGTTCTAATTTTAGATTAGAAACCGAAGAGATACACATTCAAGCTTGATTGCATGTAGAACAGAAGTGGTTGTCAGGCACGCGTTCATAGGTGAGAATGGTGATGAGTGTCACGGATCATCACATTCATCATGTTGAAGAACGAATGGATATCTTAGAACAGAAATAGGCTTGAGTTGAATAGAAAAATAATAGTACTTTGCATTAATTCATGAAGAACAGCAGAGCTCCACACCTTAATCTATGGTGTGTAGAAACTCCACCGTTGAAAATACAAAAGTAATGAAGGTCCAAGGCATGGCCGAATGGCCAGCCCCATAAAAGTCTAAGATAGCATAAGACTAATCAAAGATGAAAAGTTTTTAAAATACAATAGCAAAAGGTCCTATTTATAGAGAACTAGTAGCCTAGGGTTTACAGAAATAAGTAAATGATGCAGAAATCTACTTCCGGGCCCACTTGGTGTGTGCTTGGGCTGAGTATTGAAGCTTTCACTTGTAGAGACTTTTCTTGGAGTTAAACGCCAGCTTTTGTGCCAGTTTGGGCGTTTAACTCCAGCTTTTATGCCAGTTCTGGCGTTTTGACGCCAGAATTTCTATGCTGACTTGGAATGCCGGTTTGAGCCATCAAATCTCGGGAAAAGTATAGACTATTATATATTTCCGGCAAGCCCAGGATGTCTAATTTTCAACGCAATTGAGAGCGCGCCAATTGGGCTTTTGTAGCTCCAGAAAATCCACTTCGAGTGCAGAGAGGTCAGAATCCAACAGCATCTGCAGTCCTTTTTTAGTCTCTGAATCAGATTTTCGCTCAGGTCCCTCAATTTCAGCCACAAAATACCTGAAATCACAGAAAAACACACAAACTCATAGTAAATTCTAGAAATGTGATTTTTATTTAAGAACTAATAAAAATATAATAAAAACTAACTAAAATATATTAAAAACATACTAAAAACAATGCCAAAAAGCGTATAAATTATCCGCTCATCAGGATGCTACATTGTCACTCTTCTCTAAGTTTTTGTCATAAAGGGATGCACACCAAGTGTTTGATAAAAGAATCATATGACTTCTTGCACTCATTTTGACTAAGTCTATTTTGGTGTCTCTTCTCATTCACTTGTTTGTTCATGTATACATTGAACTTACTACATTTCTTGTTTCATTTCTACAAGCTCATCCCATATTTTACTTACTTCTTGTTGTTATTGTTATGATTGTGCACTTCTCATGCTTTGTGTTCGCATGCCTATACCACTCATGTATCACATACTAGTGACTAGCGATGATCTTCAATATTGTCTTTGTTACATGTTGCAGCTGTCATGTATCTAAGCCACTTATTGTTTTGTGCTTTATCACTTGCATGATTATTCTTTCATGGCACCTCTTTAGGCTTAATTTTACCACCTTTCCTTCTTTTCTAGGATGGTGCTCAAAAGAGACAATGGAAAGGCGTCCAAGAAGGCATCATCACGGTCTACTAGCAGAGCACGCCAAGGCCCGCAAGTTAAGGCCCTCCTCACCAAGACCAGGAGCGTTGCTCACATTGATGTTTCGGAAAAAGACAATCCGGCGAGGGATCCGAACAAGTTTCCCAACTGCTATTGTGAACTTGTTTATCCCTTGATCAAGCCAAGGAACTATCATACGGAGCCCCTTCTGGCCCCTCCGGCTCATGTCATACCGCTCATTTTGCCCCGCATCAAACGGTGGCAATGGGAATTCCTGTTGAGGAAGCCACGGGAGGCGAACTTGTCATGGGTGGCTGAATTTTACACCAATTACCATTCCCCTTCCCTCTGATGACAAGTCATCTTAGCCTATTTTAACTAGACTTTTTCTTTTGTTTTCATTAGAATTATGCACTTTCTTGAGCTACAAACAAGCCAATTAGGTAGATTTTCATGTTTCCTTTGATTTAATCAACTATGTATGAATTCATGCTATTTCATGAGGTTTTATACTATAATTGTCACATATTATGAAAGAATGAATATCTCATGATTTTAAGCATAGCTTTGATGTGTTTGGTTGATTAATGATAGGTGAAGAAAGCTTGGAGAAAGGTTGAAGCAAGAAGGAATAGCTAGGAGTAAAGAGAAGACAATGGAATAAGTGAAATTGAACCAGGAAGCAAAAAGCTGGACCAAAAGTTAGCCTCAAACTTTTGCACAAACTTTTGGGTGAAAAGTTAGCCCCAACGTTAGCCCCTAACTTTTGGGCTAACGTTGGAACTTGAAAATCACTCCCTGGGTACCAAAAGTTTGCGCCAACGTTAGCCCCTAACTTTGAGGCTAACGTTGGCACATGAAAATCACCCCTGGGCACCAAAAGTTTGCGCCAACGTTAGCCCCTAACTTTGAAGCTAACGTTGGCATGAGAAAAACACTCCCTGGGCACCAAAAGTTTGTGCCAACGTTAGCCCCTAACTTTGAGGCTAACGTTGGCACATGAAAACTACAAGGGGAGGAGCAAAAGTTTGCGCCAACGTTAGCCCCTAACTTTTGGGCTAACGTTGGCGCCACAAGTGCACCAAGGAAGGCCAACGTTGGTGCAAAAGTTAGACCCCTAACTTTTGCACCAACGTGAGTATCAGCAAGTTATGTTGGCTGATATGAAAAGTTGGACCAAAAGTTAGACCCTAACTTTTGCTCCAACTTTTGGTCCAACTTTTGCAAAACTCCAACCCGGTTCAATTGGTTCACTTTGGTTCTTCTCCAAACTTCAAGAGCAATCAACCAAGGCCTCTTTCAACCCAATTCCACCAAGAGCAAAGGCCCAACTCAAGGCTTGAAGATCATTTGAAGAAAGTGTATAAATAGGATAGAATTCAAGTTCTTCGGGGAGCTTTCCCTTTTGAATTTTCATAATAGTTTTCGGAGAGCTTTGGATATTGAGTGATCTTTAATTTCTTAGTTTGGGGGAAGGAAAATTCCACTCTCTTCCTCTTCTTTTTATTACTTTCAATTTCAATCGCAATTGTCTTGGATCTTGGGTTGGAGAATTGAAGGAATTCTGCTTCAATCTCATCCGAAGATCTCTCTGTTTCTTCTACTGCTTATTAAATTTAATTTCTGTTAATTGCTCTTCATCTACTTTCCTTGCAATTTACAATTCCCTTGCAATTGTTCTTGTTGGATCTAGGAAGGCATTGAGATCTAGACTTGGTTTTCTAGTCTCTAGGTCCTGAGATCTGATTTCCCAATTTTACATTCTCTGTTTACTGTTTTCAATATTCATTTACTTTTCTGCTCTGAGATCCGATTTGACCCAAATCTTCTTTTACTCTTTTGTTTGATGCAAGTTACTTTCCTTTGTTTAATTTCTGCAAATCCAACTCCTAATCCCCTTTACATTTCGAGCCATTTACATTTCTTGCACTTTAAGATTCCGCAATTTACATTTCTTGCACTCTAAGTTTCTGCCATTTAATTTCTTGTTCTTTAAGATTCAGCAATTTAATTTCCTGCTCTCTTTAATTTAATACAATTTAAATTCTGCAAATCACAAATCACCCAACCAAATCTTGATTCGCTTGACTAAATCAACCACTAAGCTAAAATTGCTCAATCCTTCAATCCCTGTGGGATCGACCTCACTCCCGTGAGTTTTTATTACTTGATGCGACCCGGTACACTTGCCGGTTAGATTTGTGTGTTTTGGGAGAAATTCATTTTTCACCAAAATACTCATCAAGTTTTTGGCGCCGTTGCCGGGGATTGATTAGATTGACAATGATTAAGTGAGGTGGTAATCTAGATCAAGCACTTTTTCTTTAATTTTGATTAACCCACTAACTGTTTGATTTTTTGCTTAAACTAACTAACACTTCAATCTAGCAGTAGATTGAAGTGTCACTGGTTTTGTGCATTTCTCATGCTCTGCTTGTATGTCAGGTACAAGAAGAACCATACCCAATTTTCATGAACAAGACGAAAGAACTCTCAGGAGGTTAAGAAGAGCTGAAAGAGGGAAAAACATTGTTGGAGAAGAGGAATCAGACGAAGAATTCCAAGAGATGGAGGAACATTCAACCAATCCACCAGGTGGAGCAGACAACAACAATGACAACCCACCCCAGAGGAGAGTTTTGGCTTCCTATACCTTTGCAAATCCTAGACATTGTGGAAGTAGCATCTTGGCTCCAAATGTCAATGCAAATAATTTTGAACTCAAGCCACAACTCATCACTTTGGTTCAGAACAATTGCTCTTTTGGTGGAGGACCACTTGAAGACCCACACCAACATTTGTCCACTTTCTTGAGGATATGCAACACTGTCAAAACTAATGGAGTGCCTCCTGACAGTTACAAACTGATGCTATTCCCATTTTCTCTCAGGGACAAGGCCACTCAATGGTTGGAATCTTTTCCAAGGGACAGCATCAACAACTGGGATGATTTGGTAACCAAGTTTCTTGCCAAGTTTTACCCACCTCAGAGGATTATAAGGTTGAAGGCTGAGGTACAAACATTTACACAAATGGAGGCTGAACCCATCTGTGAGGCATGGGAGAGGTACAAGGCTCTAATTAGGAAATGTCCCCCTGCCATGTTTAATGAGTGGGAGAAGCTGCAGAACTTCTATGAAGGCTTAACACTGAAATCCCAGGAGGCTTTAGATCATTCAGCTGGAGGTTCCTTGCAACTCATGAAAACTGCAGAGGAGGCTCAAGAACTCATTGATATGGTGGCCAACAACCAATATTTCTTTGCTCATCAAAGAGGCCGCCAACCATCACAAAGGAGAGGAGTAATGGAACTAGAAGGAATGGATTCAATCCTGGCTCAAAACAAATTAATGCAGCAGCAAATTCAACAACAATTTGAGCAAATGACCAAGAGGATTGATGGCCTCCAAGTTGCAGCAGTTAACACCAGCCAACCATCAGCCACATGGGGGCAAAATGAAGAAATCCAAGAGGAGCAACAGCAGGAACAAGTCCAGTACATGCATTCAAATCCAAATGAATTCTATGGTGATACCTACAACCCCTCATGGAAAAATCACCCCAACCTCAGATGGGGAGACACTCACAACCAAAACCAACACCCATGGCAGAGGAACTCAAACCAAAACAACCCAAGAAACAACCAAAACTACAACCAGCAGCAGTCTAACCAAAACACATACAGAAAACCTCAAAACAACTACCCTAATCTCAACCAGTACTAATCCAACAACCATTCCACCAACCAAAATGGTTACCACCCACCACCCACATCTCACAACCCACCACAAGCACCACCTGAACCTCAAAGACTCACCAACTTAGAGACCTTGATAGAGAAAATGATGAAACACCAGGAAATAACAAACAAAAACCATGAAGCATCTTTAAAGAGCCTAGAGAGGCAGATTGGGCAACTCTCCAAGCAAGTATCTGTTGAGAGACCTTCAAATTCACTGCCCAGTGACACAATCCCAAATCCCAAGGAAGAGTGCAAGGCAATACAATTAAGGAGTGGGAGAACATTGACAAGCAACAATGACACTACAAAGAAACAAGCAGAGAGTATCAAAGAACCAACAGAGGATGAGAAACAAGCAAAGGACGATGAAGCTAAGGAGCAAGTTGTGATGCCAAACAAAAGCACTGAGAAACTTAAAGAGAAGGACAACCAGCTACATAGCTCAAAGAAAGTGGCTCAAGGACAGCAGCAAATAGGAAAGAGCATCACACCTCCACTGCCTTATCCCCAGAGGTTCAACAAAGAGGTTAAAGACCAGCATTTTCACAAATTCCTTGAGATTTTTAAGAAGCTGGAAATCAATATTCCCTTGGCTGAAGCACTTGAGCAAATGCCTCTGTATGCCAAATTCTTGAAAGAGCTTGTCAACAAGAAAAGAAGCTGGGATGAGAAAGAAACCATAGTGATTACTGAAGAATGCAGGGCCTTGATTCAAAAGGGGCTTCCTCCCAAGCTTGAGGACCCAGGGAGCTTCCTGTTGCCTTGCACCATTGGGGAATTGACCATCACTAAAGCAATGTGCGATCTCGGAGCAAGTATTAACTTAATACCATCCTCCCTGGTGAAAAAGCTGCATATAGAGGAGATCAAACCAGTACAAATGTCTCTGGAGCTGGTAGATAAGTCAATGGTATACCCCAGGGGCGTAATTGAAAATCTTTTGGTTAAGGTGGACAGTTTTATATACCCTGCTGATTTTGTGGTTCTAGAATCAAACGATGATGATGGTGACTCTGTTATACTGGGAAGGCCATTCTTGGCCACTGCTAGAGCTATCATAGACGTAGAGGAAGGGGAATTAACTCTCAGGATGCATAACCAGAGTGTCACTCTGAAGGTACTACCAGAGGCACAATTTAGCAAGGAGAAGAAAGACTATATGAAAAATGACCAGGAAGGTCACAGCAACATCCCAATGCTAAGGATTGTGCAGACTGATGAAGAAACCCAAGAGGATATTAGAGTATTAGCCACTGAAAAGAGAGGTCCCCAAGGAAAGCCTACGGCCAGAAAAGAAAGATCAAAAAAAGGAAAGATGAGACGCAGAAACAAAGCAAAAAGGGATTGGAAGAACAGAAAGATTCCAACAGAGGGGCTTTCCAAAGGTGATAAAGTGCAACTGATATATCAACAGCTGGGGGCAAATCAACAAACTGAGGACTACTACACTGTCAGCAACATACTCTCATTAGAGCATGCTGAAATTGAACACCAGAGAACAAAGAAGAGGATCACGGTCAGAGGAGACAAATTGAGGCCCTACAAGCACCAACCACCATAAAAGAAAGCCTCAATGTCAAGCTAATGACACTAAAAAAGCGCTCCATGGGAGGCAACCCATGCTTTAAGATTCATGTCATTTTAAATTCAATAAGTTATGATCATTTGAGCATGAATTCTTTTCTCTTTTCATGAACGCGTCCATTGACTGCATGCACTGTTTTGAAATATATGCTAAGTTTGGTGTGCCTTCAAGCACACTAAACCAATGTTACAAATAATTCCATTTTGCATGCTTGGAGTGTCTTGACAAAGCATATGGCCAAACACTAAGTTTGGTGTCCACATAGCTTCATGAAAATTTGAAATTCATGCATCAATAATCATACAATTGTTGTTTTCCAAAATCTTATAAATGGAAAAATTCTTATTCGGTAATGAAGGCATCAATTGTGATGTACCCTTTGACAAGAAACAAGTTTGGTGTTCATCAAAACTTGATGAACTGATTTAGGGACACAATTGACCTTTCATGAAAAAAAAGAGAGAAAAAGAAAATTAGGATGAAAGCAATTCTTATAAACATTTAACTAAGAGTGACATTGGGATCTCACTAATTGGAGGAAGAGACACAATTTCATTCATGCATGACCAAACATCAAGTTTGGTGTCCTCCAAGGAGAGTCACGGTTCAAATGGATATGAGAATTGATGATTCATATTATATTAATAAAAGGGACATTCTTGCCATGGTTGGACAAAACTAATATTTGTTGTCTTGTGGTGATGACTAGGTGGTCAAAGAATCTTCAATGAAAGAGACAAGACAAAGGAAAGCATAGCATGAGGACAAAATCTCATCACATGCTTCAAAAAGGAAATCTGCCACTCCTTGAGAATGATCACGGCAAAAGCAAGTGAAGAAGCAAGTTTTGTCTTCATTTATCCTTACATGCACACCTTTGATTCCTATAAGTCTAATTGCATCCTAGCCTTTCATTGTTCATTCAAAAACATACCACCTTCAAGCTATGCACATGACCGAATCACTCTAACCCTTGGAACTTCATTCTCTTCATCACTCCTCAACATAACAAGCTCGGTTCAACATTTCTCTTGCTTTAAACTCCAACCATTTAAACTTGTCTTCATCATTTCTTGTCATAGCAAGTTCGGCCTAAATTTCTTCTTGCTCCAACCACACATCAAACTCTCCAACATTCTTCACACTCCTTCTAACCTCACAAGACTCAACCAACCAAGGGATCATGGCCTCCTCCTCAAGAACCAAACGAAGAAAAGGGAAAGATCCCATGGTGGAGGAAGACACACATGAATATGACCAACGGAGATTCAAGTCTTGGTTCCATCAAATGCAAATTGAATGGATGAACGAGAAAAGAATCTATCCTGAAATTCCACTCTTGTTGCCGGATGATGGATGTCAAGATATGAAGGACAAAATTCGAAAGAGGAGGTGGGAAGAACTTGCATCACCAGCCACCCGAATCAATGCCAATATCATAAGAGAGTTCTATGCAAATGTCTCAAGGCTTGACATGCGTGAGCCCCCAACATACAAGAGCTATGTGCGGGGGGTGGAAGTAGACTTTAGCCCAGATGCAATCAAGAAAGTCCTGAAACTAAAGTCAGTTCGCTTTAGTGAACCGGGATACCAACAAAGATTAAATGAGGATCAGGATTATGATGAGATTGCGAGAGACATTTGTATGGAGAACTCAGAGTGGGAAGGAGATGAAAAGAACAAATATAAGTATCTGAAGAGATGTAACCTCACCCCGGAAGCAAAAGGATGGTATGAGTTGATGAAAAGATCAATTCTGGGCACAGTGAACACCTCAGAAGTTAACAGG
Organism: Arachis hypogaea; assembly: GCF_003086295.3. NCBI lineage: Eukaryota > Viridiplantae > Streptophyta > Magnoliopsida > Fabales > Fabaceae > Arachis > Arachis hypogaea. The sequence goes on from NC_092047.1 coordinate 80,890,193, forward strand.
GAGAGAGCCGTGATGTTGCATTGCATCATGGTGGGAGGAGAGATAAGAGTTCATGAAATACTTGCAAAAGACATTCAAAAGATGGCTGAGAAGAATTCGGCCGGATCTTGGTTGTACTATCCGAGTACCATTTGGAGGTTGTGTGCAAAGGCTAAAGTCCCAATGGAAGAGGAGAATCCAATGTGGTTAAGCCAAGGCATGCCCATAACCATTGAACGAATGATGATGCCCCTTGAAGCACATCAAGGCCGAAGACCACATGGAAGAAGGGAAAGAGAAGAACCAATGGAAGAAGATGAGCCACACATAGAAGAAGAGCCACAAGAGGAGGAGGAACAGCCACACTTCTTCCCACATGGCAATATGGATATGACTCAAATGCAAGAAGCAATAGGAAGATTGTCACAACAGTACATGAGAATTCAAGAAAGGCAAGAGGAATACCATTCTCTATACATGAAAAACCAACAAGCACAAGAAGAAAGGGAGCTAAGAATAATGAACAAACAAAGTGAATTCGAGTCAAGATTTCTTGTGATGCAAGAAGAACATGCCTTTCAATCTCATGAATCTTTTGGGAAGCTGGAACAAATGCAAGCTGAAAATTTGAGGGCTCTCAAAGAGTTCACAACACTCCAAGATGCAAGGTATGAAGTACAAGCCGATTACAACATCAATAGCCAAATCAAACTGAACTATATTGGAGAACATTTGCACAACATGGATCCGGCTTTCCCAACTTTTGATGAATTCTTCAAAAAGAGAAGTGAGGTAGAGGTAAGCAATGCTATGAGGCTTGAAGATAGCGTGGAGGAGGCTATGAATAAGGCTGGCTTTTGGCGAGGTCAACAGGCAACAAACACGGATGGTGGGAACACTAGCAGCCAAGTGTATGAAAGGAGAAAGAAAAAGCATGACAAATGAAAGGTGGACTTGCTCCTTGTTCATCACTACAAAGAAAAAAAGCATGCATTCTATCTGCTCTAAGTTGTCTTTGCATCTTTAAGTAGTTCTTTTTAATTAATAGTCTTTGCATTATGTCTGTTTCTTTTTAAATAAGTAGGCTAGTTTATGTGTGTGCTTGTGTGTTTACTTTCACTTGACAAGAAGCATGTTTTGTCCCCTGCATCTTTAAGTTCAATAAAAGAAATGTTTGAATGTGAAGCAAGATAGTCTCTGTTAGATAGAAGTAGAATAAAAGTAAATGGTGGTATGTGTGTGGTTGTATAATAGCTCACTTTTAGTGAATAAAGAGCTAGGATATCTCATTCTAAGTAAAGAGTGGCCTACTGTCTATGAATCTCAATTAAATAAAAAAATTTCCTTGGTTAGAAAGAAAAACAAAAAGAAAGAAAGAAAAGAGATAGCCAAAAAGTGGCAGAACAAAAGGAAACAAAAAGAAACAAAGCTGGACACCAATAGCTTGAACTTTAAAATATATGCCTGTGGTGTCTGTGTACTAGGATCTGCTTGGATTAGTAAGCTCTTAGGAGTGCATCAACACTCGATGACTTGGGTTAACTAATCTGGGATCATCAGCTGAAAGTCCACTATCAAGAGCAACCTAACTACAAGGCATTTAGTAACCCAAAGAGGTGCTGGGCATCAATGTTTTAAGAAGGAATGTGAGCCAAGTGTCAATGGTGAATAATGTGTCAAGTATAAAGAAAAGGAAATGAACTTGCTACACATGACACTCAAATAAAGCTTATAAACAAAGTAATAGCCAAGGATAAAGGAATAATGAGAGATCGTAGCGGTATGTTACTTGAAGCTTGAAGGAGACTTTCTAGGCCTAGGAGTCAATAAGAAGTGAGTATTTACATATCCACACAAAATCCCATGAACTATCAATAATACTCTGCTAGCATGAACATCCTCTTCCATTTCATTCTTTCTTCTCAATAAATCTTTTCTTGCTTGGGGACAAGCAAGCTTTAAGTTTGGTGTTGTGATGACAAGTCATCTTAGCCTATTTTAACTAGTCTTTTTCTTTTGTTTTCATTAGAATTATGCACTTTCTTGAGCTACAAACAAGCCAATTAGGTAGATTTTCATGTTTCCTTTGATTTAATCAACCATGTATGAATTCATGCTATTTCATGAGGTTTTATACTATAATTGTCACATATTATGAAAGAATGAATATCTCATGATTTTAAGCATAGCTTTGATGTGTTTGGTTGATTAATGATAGGTGAAGAAAGCTTGGAGAAAGGTTGAAGCAAGAAGGAATAGCTAGGAGTAAAGAGAAGACAATGGAATAAGTGAAATTGAACCAGGAAGCAAAAAGCTGGACCAAAAGTTAGCCTCAAACTTTTGCACAAACTTTTGGGTGAAAAGTTAGCCCCAACGTTAGCCCTTAACTTTTGGGATAACGTTGGAACTTGAAAATCACTCCCTGGGTACCAAAAGTTTGCGCCAACGTTAGCCCCTAACTTTGAGGCTAACGTTGGCACATGAAAATCACCCCTGGGCACCAAAAGTTTGCGCCAACGTTAGCCCCTAACTTTGAGGCTAACGCTGGCATGAGAAAAACACTCCCTGGGCACCAAAAGTTTGCGCCAACGTTAGCCCCTAACTTTGAGGCTAACGTTGGCACATGAAAACTACAAGGGAAGGAGCAAAAGTTTGCGCCAACGTTAGCCCCTAGCTTTTGGGCTAACGTTGGCGCCACAAGTGCACCAAGGAAGGCCAACGTTGGTGCAAAAGTTAGACCCCTAACTTTTGCACCAACGTGAGTATCAGCAAGTTATGTTGGCTGATATGAAAAGTTGGACCAAAAGTTAGACCCTAACTTTTGCTCCAACTTTTGGTCCAACTTTTGCAAAACTCCAACCCGGTTCAATTGGTTCACTTTGGTTCTTCTCCAAACTTCAAGAGCAATCAACCAAGGCCTCTTTCAACCCAATTCCACCAAGAGCAAAGGCCCAACTCAAGGCTTGAAGATCATTTGAAGAAAGTGTATAAATAGGATAGAATTCAAGTTCTTCGGGGAGCTTTCCCTTTTGAATTTTCATAATAGTTTTCGGAGAGCTTTGGATATTGAGTGATCTTTAATTTCTTAGTTTGGGGGAAGGAGAATTCCACTCTCTTCCTCTTCTTTTTATTGCTTTCAATTTCAATCGCAATTGTCTTGGATCTTGGGTTGGAGAATTGAAGGAATTCTGCTTCAATCTCATCCGAAGATCTCTCTGTTTCTTCTACTGCTTATTGAATTTAATTTCTGTTAATTGCTCTTCATCTACTTTCCTTGCAATTTACAATTCCCTTGCAATTGTTCTTGTTGGATCTAGGAAGGCATTGAGATCTAGACTTGGTTTTCTAGTCTCTAGGTCCTGAGATCTGATTTCCCAATTTTACATTCTCTGTTTACTGTTTTCAATATTCATTTACTTTTCTGCTCTGAGATCCGATTTGACCCAAATCTTCTTTTACTCTTTTGTTTGATGCAAGTTACTTTCCTTTGTTTAATTTCTGCAAATCCAACTCCTAATCCCCTTTACATTTCGAGCCATTTACATTTCTTGCACTTTAAGATTCCGCAATTTACATTTCTTGCACTCTAAGTTTCTGCCATTTAATTTCTTGTTCTTTAAGATTCAGCAATTTAATTTCCTGCTCTCTTTAATTTAATACAATTTAAATTCTGCAAATCACAAATCACCCAACCAAATCTTGATTCGCTTGACTAAATCAACCACTAAGCTAAAATTGCTCAATCCTTCAATCCCTGTGGGATCGACCTCACTCCCGTGAGTTTTTATTACTTGATGCGACCCGGTACACTTGCCGGTTAGATTTGTGTGTTTTGGGAGAAATTCATTTTTCACCAAAATACTCATCAAGTTTTTGGCGCCGTTGCCGGGGATTGATTAGATTGACAATGATTAAGTGAGGTGGTAATCTAGATCAAGCACTTTTTCTTTAATTTTGATTAACCCACTAACTGTTTGATTTTTTGCTTAAACTAACTAACACTTCAATCTAGCAGTAGATTGAAGTGTCAATGGTTTTGTGCATTTCTCATGCTCTGCTTGTATGTCAGGTACAAGAAGAACCATACCCAATTTTCATGAACAAGACGAAAGAACTCTCAGGAGGTTAAGAAGAGCTGAAAGAGGGAAAAACATTGTTGGAGAAGAGGAATCAGACGAAGAATTCCAAGAGATGGAGGAACATTCAACCAATCCACCAGGTGGAGCAGACAACAACAATGACAACCCACCCCAGAGGAGAGTTTTGGCTTCCTATACCTTTGCAAATCCTAGACATTGTGGAAGCAGCATCTTGGCTCCAAATGTCAATGCAAATAATTTTGAACTCAAGCCACAACTCATCACTTTGGTTCAGAACAATTGCTCTTTTGGTGGAGGACCACTTGAAGACCCACACCAACATTTGTCCACTTTCTTGAGGATATGCAACACTGTCAAAACTAATGGAGTGCCTCCTGACAGTTACAAACTGATGCTATTCCCATTTTCACTCAGGGACAAGGCCACTCAATGGTTGGAATCTTTTCCAAGGGACAGCATCAACAACTGGGATGATTTGGTAACCAAGTTTCTTGCCAAGTTTTACCCACCTCAGAGGATTATAAGGTTGAAGGCTGAGGTACAAACATTTACACAAATGGAGGCTGAACCCATCTATGAGGCATGGGAGAGGTACAAGGCTCTAATTAGGAAATGTCCCCCTGCCATGTTTAATGAGTGGGAGAAGCTGCAGAACTTCTATGAAGGCTTAACACTGAAATCTCAGGAGGCTTTAGATCATTCAGCTGGAGGTTCCTTGCAACTCATGAAAACTGCAGAGGAGGCTCAAGAACTCATTGATATGTTGGCCAACAACCAATATTTCTTTGCTCATCAAAGAGGCCGCCAACCATCACAAAGGAGAGGAGTAATGGAACTAGAAGGAGTGGATTCAATCCTGGCTCAAAACAAATTAATGCAGCAGCAAATTCAACAACAATTTGAGCAAATGACCAAGAGGATTGATGGCCTCCAAGTTGCAGCAGTTAACACCAGCCAACCATCAGCCACATGGGGGCAAAATGAAGAAATCCAAGAGGAGCAACAGCAGGAACAAGTCCAGTACATGCCTTCAAATCCAAATGAATTCTATGGTGATACCTACAACCCCTCATGGAAAAATCACCCCAACCTCAGATGGGGAGACACTCACAACCAACACCAACACCCATGGCAGAGGAACTCAAACCAAAACAACCCAAGAAACAACCAAAACTACAACCAGCAGCAGACTAACCAAAACACATACAGAAAACCTCAAAATAACTACCCTAATCTCAACCAGTACCAATCCAACAACCATTCCACCAACCAAAATGGTTACCACCCACCACCCACATCTCACAACCCACCATAAGCACCACCTGAACCTCAAAGACTCACCAACTTAGAGACCTTGATAGAGAAAATGATGAAACACCAGGAAATAACAAACAAAAACCATGAAGCATCTTTAAGGAGCCTAGAGAGGCAGATTGGGCAACTCTCCAAGCAAGTATCTGTTGAGAGACCTTCAAATTCACTGCCCAGTGACACAATCCCAAATCCCAAAGAAGAGTGCAAGGCAATACAATTAAGCAGTGAGAGAACATTGACAAGCAACAATGACACTACAAAGAAACAAGCAGAGAGTATCAAAGAACCAACAGAGGATGAGAAACAAGCAAAGGACGATGAAGCTAAGGAGCAAGTTGTGATGCCAAACAAAAGCACTGAGAAACTTAAAGAGAAGGACAACCAGCTACATAGCTCAAAGAAAGTGGCTCAGGGACAGCAGCAAATAGGAAAGAGCATCACACCTCCACTGCCTTATCTCCAGAGGTTCAACAAAGAGGTTAAAGACCAGCATTTTCACAAATTCCTTGAGATTTTTAAGAAGCTGGAAATCAATATTCCCTTGGCTGAAGTACTTGAGCAAATGCCTCTATATTCCAAGTTTCTAAAGGATCTTATCAACAAGAAAAGAAGTTGGCTTGAGAAGGAAATCGTATTACTCACCAAGGAATGCAGTGCTGTGATTCAACGGGGTATTCCACCAAAACTTAAGGATCCGGGAAGCTTTGTAGTCTCATGCACTATTGGCAAGATAATTCTCAACAAGGCTTTCTATGACCTGGGTGCCAGCATCAATTTAATGCCTCTCTCAATGATGAGAAAACTTGCAATAGAAGAGCTTAAACCCACCAGGATGTCACTAGTCATGGCTGACAGATCAATTAAGACACCCAGTGGAATTGTGGAGAATCTGTTAGTGAAGGTTGGGGAGTTTATTTTCCCAGCAGATTTTGTAATTTTGGATACTGAAGAAGAAGGAAACGACTCAATCATTCTAGGAAGGCCATTTCTACACACAGCAAGGGCCATCATTGATGTAGAAAAAGGAGAAATGATCTTTAGGGTCCATAATGAACAAATGGTCATAAATGTGTTCAAATCAATGCAACACGTTCCTGAGCAAGAGGATTACGTAAGAGTGGATATGATAGACAGTTTGGTGGAAGAAATATTGGAAGAAATTATTCAAGAGCAAGAAGGAAATCAAGGGGCAACAGAGGAACAATTGGCTGAGACCTCTACTGAGCCAGATGAAAGACAAGACAAGAAGGAAGATGTACGAAAACAAGAACTGAAACCTTTACCAACCCATCTCAAATATGCATTCCTTGGCACATCGGAAAGCTTCCCAGTGATCATAAATTCATCCCTGACAAAGAAGGAAGAGGGAGAACTTCTTGATGTACTCAAAGCCCACAAAGATGCTTTGGGATGGACCATTGATGACCTGAAAGGTATCAGCCCTGCAGTGTGTATGCATAAAATCCTCTTGGAAGACAACTCCAAACCAGTGGTTCAACCTCAAAGGAGACTAAATCCCACAATGAAGGAAGTTGTCCAAAAGGAAGTAATGAAGTTGTGGAATGCAGGGATAATCTTCCCAATATCTGACAGCCCATGGGTGAGCCCGGTTCAAGTTGTACCAAAAAAAGGAGGAATGACGGTCATCACTAATGAGAAGAATGAGTTGATTCCTACTAGAACAGTGACTGGATGGAGGATGTGCATAGACTACAGAAGGTTGAATGATGCGACCAGAAAGGACCACTTCCCTCTCCCATTCATTGATCAAATGCTGGAAAGGTTGGCCGGCCATGCATATTATTGCTTTTTGGATGGATATTCTGGGTATAATCAAATCGTGGTGGACCCCAAGGATCAAGAGAAGACTGCCTTTACATGTCCATTTGGAGTCTTTGCATACCGAAGGATGCCCTTTGGGCTTTGCAACGCCCCTGCCACATTTCAAAGGTGTATGCTATCCATCTTCTCTGATATGGTCGAAAAGTTTCTAGAGGTCTTCATGGATGACTTCTCTGTTTTTGGTGATAATTTCAATCCTTGCCTAAACCATTTAACCCTTGTCTTGAAACGGTGCCAAGAAACTAATTTGGTTTTAAACTGGGAGAAATGCCATTTCATGGTACCCGAAGGAATTGTTCTGGGCCATAAAGTTTCAAGAAAAGGGATAGAGGTTGATAAGGCAAAGGTTGAGATCATAGAAAAACTCCCTCCACCAATTAATGTGAAATCTGTTAGAAGTTTCTTGGGGCATGCCGGATTTTACAGAAGGTTTATCAAGGACTTTTCAAAAATAGCCAAACCTTTGAGTAATCTGTTAATGCTTGATAACCCTTTTGTTTTTTATGAAAACTGCCAGCATGCCTTTGAAACTTTAAAAAATAGACTCACAACAGCACCAATCATCACACCTCCAGATTGGGAACTACCTTTTGAACTCATGTGTGATGCAAGTGACCTTGCAATTGGTGCTGTACTTGGGCAAAAGAAGGGAAGTTTGCATCATGTCATATATTATGCAAGTAAAGTATTGAATGAGGCCCAAAGAAATTACACCACAACAGAGAAAGAGTTGCTAGCTGTAGTCTATGCATTTGATAAGTTTAGATCATATCTGATAGGATCCAAAGTTGTGGTTTACACTGATCATGCTGCACTTAATTATTTGATGTCAAAGCAGGATGCTAAACCAAGACTCATCAGGTGGATACTGCTCCTACAAGAATTTGACATTGAGATAAGAGATAGGAAGGGCACTGAAAATCAGGTCGCTGATCCTCTGTCGAGGCTACCACATGAAACAAGTCAAAAAGCATCCCAGCCCATAAATGAAAGCTTCCCAGATGAGCACCTTCTGCAGATCCAGCAAGCACCTTGGTTTGCTGACATAGCAAATTACAAAGTGGGAAGGAAGATACCGCAAGAGTTCTCTAAGCAACAAGTGAAGAAGTTGATCAATGAAGCAAGGAAATTTTCATGAGATGAACCCTTCTTGTTCAAGAGATGCTCTGATGGAGTGATCAGAAGGTGTGTTCCTGAAAGTGAAGTGAGGGACATCTTGTGGCATTGTCATGGTTCAGCTTATGGTGGACACTTTGGCCCAGAAAAAACAGCCGCAAAAATACTGCAGAGTGGCTTCTATTGGCCAACTATCTTCAAGGATGCCAGAGAATATGTACACCAATGTAATGAATGCTAGACAGCAGGAGGATTAACAAAAAGGAATGAGATGCCTCAAAACTTTATCTTAGAATTAGAATTGTTCGATCTATGGGGAATTGATTTCATGGGGCCTTTTCCTCCTTCTTATTCTTTTAGATACATCTTGGTAGCAGTGGAGTATGTCTCAAAGTGGGTGGAAGCCATAGCCACAACCACCTGTGATGCACAGATTGTCCTCCAATTCCTTAAAAAGCACATTTTCACCTTAGCCTATTTTAACTAGTCTTTTTCTTTTGTTTTCATTAGAATTATGCACTTTCTTGAGCAACAAACAAGCCAATTAGGTAGATTTTCATGTTTCCTTTGATTTAATCAACCATGTATGAATTCATGCTATTTCATGAGGTTTTATACTATAATTGTCACATATTATGAAAGAATGAATATCTCATGATTTTAAGCATAGCTTTGATGTGTTTGGTTGATTAATGATAGGTGAAGAAAGCTTGGAGAAAGGTTGAAGCAAGAAGGAATAGCTAGGAGTAAAGAGAAGACAATGGAATAAGTGAAATTGAACCAGGAAGCAAAAAGCTGGACCAAAAGTTAGCCTCAAACTTTTGCACAAACTTTTGGGTGAAAAGTTAGCCCTAACATTAGCCCCTAACTTTTGGGCTAACGTTGGAACTTGAAAATCACTCCTTGGGTACCAAAAGTTTGCGCCAACGTTAGCCCCTAACTTTGAGGCTAACGTTGACACACCCTGGGCACCAAAAGTTTGCGCCAACGTTAGCCCCTAACTTTGAGGCTAACGTTGGCATGAGAAAAACACTCCCTGGGCACCAAAAGTTTGCGCCAACGTTAGCCCCTAACTTTGAGGCTAACGTTGGCACATGAAAACTACAAGGGGAGGAGCAAAAGTTTGCGCCAACGTTAGCCCCTAACTTTTGGGCTAACGTTGGCGCCACAAGTGCACCAAGGAAGGCCAACGTTGGTGAAAAAGTTAGACCCCTAACTTTTGCACCAACGTGAGTATCAGCAAGTTATGTTGGCTGATATGAAAAGTTGGACCAAAAGTTAGACCCTAACTTTTGCTCCAACTTTTGGTCCAACTTTTGCAAAACTCCAACCCGGTTCAATTGGTTCACTTTGGTTCTTCTCCAAACTTCAAGAGCAATCAACCAAGGCCTCTTTCAACCCAATTCCACCAAGAGCAAAGGCCCAACTCAAGGCTTGAAGATCATTTGAAGAAAGTGTATAAATAGGATAGAATTCAAGTTCTTCGGAGAGTTTTGGATATTGAGTGATCTTTAATTTCTTAGTTTGGGGGAAGGAGAATTCCACTCTCTTCCTCTTCTTTTTATTGCTTTCAATTTCAATCGCAATTGTCTTGGATCTTGGGTTGGAGAATTGAAGGAATTCTGTTTCAATCTCATCCGAAGATCTCTCTGTTTCTTCTACTGCTTATTGAATTTAATTTCTGTTAATTGCTCTTCATATACTTTCCTTGCAATTTACAATTCCCTTGCAATTGTTCTTGTTGGATCTAGGAAGGCATTGAGATCTAGACTTGGTTTTCTAGTCTCTAGGTCCTGAGATCTGATTTCCCAATTTTACATTCTCTGTTTACTGTTTTCAATGTTCATTTACTTTTTTGCTCTGAGATCCGATTTGACCCAAATCTTCTTTTACTCTTTTGTTTGATGCAAGTTACTTTCCTTTGTTTAATTTCTGCAAATCCAACTCCTAATCCCCTTTACATTTCGAGCCATTTACATTTCTTGCACTTTAAGATTCCGCAATTTACATTTCTTGCACTCTAAGTTTCTGCCATTTAATTTCTTGTTCTTTAAGATTCAGCAATTTAATTTCCTGCTCTCTTTAATTTAATGCAATTTAAATTCTGCAAATCACAAATCACCCAACCAAATCTTGATTCGCTTGACTAAATCAACCACTAAGCTAAAATTGCTCAATCCTTCAATCCCTGTGGGATCGACCTCACTCCCGTGAGTTTTTATTACTTGATGCGACCCGGTACACTTGCCGGTTAGATTTGTGTGTTTTGGGAGAAATTCATTTTTCACCAAAATACTCATCAAGTTTTTGGCGCCGTTGCCGGGGATTGATTAGATTGACAATGATTAAGTGAGGTGGTAATCTAGATCAAGCACTTTTTCTTTAATTTTGATTAACCCACTAACTGTTTGATTTTTTTGCTTAAACTAACTAACACTTCAATCTAGCAGTAGATTGAAGTGTCACTGGTTTTGTGCATTTCTCATGCTCTGCTTGTATGTCAGGTACAAGAAGAACCATACCCAATTTTCATGAACAAGACGAAAGAACTCTCAGGAGGTTAAGAAGAGCTGAAAGAGGGAAAAACATTGTTGGAGAAGAGGAATTTAGACGAAGAATTCCAAGAGATGGAGGAACATTCAACCAATCCACCAGGTGGAGCAGACAACAACAATGACAACCCACCCCAGAGGAGAGTTTTGGCTTCCTATACCTTTGCAAATCCTAGACATTGTGGAAGCAGCATCTTGGCTCCAAATGTCAAATAATTTTGAACTCAAGCCACAACTCATCACTTTGGTTCAGAACAATTGCTCTTTTGGTGGAGGACCACTTGAAGACCCACACCAACATTTGTCCACTTTCTTGAGGATATGCAACACTGTCAAAACTAATGGAGTGCCTCCTGACAGTTACAAACTGATGCTATTCCCATTTTCTCTCAGGGACAAGGCCACTCAATGGTTGGAATCTTTTCCAAGGGACAGCATCAACAACTGGGATGATTTGGTAACCAAGTTTCTTGCCAAGTTTTACCCACCTCAGAGGATTATAAGGTTGAAGGCTGAGGTACAAACATTTACACAAATGGAGGCTGAGTAAGGGTATTAGTGCGCTGGTGCACGAATTGTAAATCACACTTTTCACAACTCGTACCACTAACTAGCAAGTGCACTGGGTCGTCCAAGTAATACCTTACGTGAGTAAGGGTCGAATCTCACGGAGATTGTTGGCTTGAAGCAATCTATGGTTATCTTGTAATTCTTTGTCAGAATATCAATTATAATTATCAGTTTGGATTGCGAAAAATAAAAGAGCATGAATTAAATACTTGTTATGCAGTAATGGAGAATATGTTGGAGTTTTGGAGATGCTTTGTCTTCTGAATCTCTGCTTTTCCTCTGTCTTCTTCTTCACGCACGCAAGGTTCCTCCTATGGCAAGTTGTGTGTTAGTGGATCACCGTTGTCAATGGCTACCATCCGTCCTCTCAGTGAAAATGGTCCAGGTGCGCTGTCACCGCACGATTAATCATCTGTCGGTTCTCACTCATGCTGGAATAGGATCCATTGATCCTTTTGCGTCTGTCACTACGCCCAACACTTGTGAGTTTGAAGCTCGTCACAGTCATTCAATCCCTGAATTCTACTCGGAATACCACAGACAAGGTTTAGACTTTCCAGATTCTCAAGAATGCTGCCAATGGATTCTAGCTTATACCACGAAGATTCTGATTAAGGAATCCAAGAGATACTCATTCAATCGAAGGTAGAACGGAGGTGGTTGTCAGGCACACGTTCATAGGTTGAGAATGGTGATGAGTGTCACGGATCATCACATCCATCATATTGAAGTGCGAATGAACATCTTAGATAGAAACAAGCGTGTTTGAATAGAAAACAGAAATAATTGCATTAATTCATCGAGACACAGCAGAGCTCCTCACCCCCAACAATGGAGTTTAGAGACTCATGCCATCAAAGAGTACAAAGTTCAGATCTAAAATGTCATGAGGTACAAAATAAATCTCTAAAAGTTGTTTAAATACTAAACTAGTAACCTAGGTTTACAGAAATTGAGTAAACTATGATAGATAGTGTAGAAATCCACTTCCGGGGCCCATTTGGTCTGTGCTGGGGCTGAGACTTGAGCTTTACACGTGCCTAGGCTGTTTCTAGAGTTAAACGCCAGGTTGTAACCTGTTTCTGGCATTTAACTCCAACTTGTAACCTGTTTTTGGAGTTTAACGCAAGAATGCAACATGAAACTGGCGTTGAACGCCAGTTTACGTCGTCTATCCTTGAGCAAAATATGGACTATTATATATTTCTGAAAAGCCCTGGATGTCTACTTTCCAGCGCAATTGAGAGTGCATCAATTGGACTCTTGTAGCTCCAAAAATTCCATTCCGAGTGCATAGAGGTCAGAATCCAACAGCATCAGCAGTCCTTTTTCAGCCTGAATCAGATTTTTGCTCAGCTCCCTCAATTTCAGCCAGAAAATATCTGAAATTACAGAAAACCATGAAAACTCATAGTAAAGTCTAGAAATATGAATTTTGATTAGAAACTAATAAAAATATACTAAAAAGTGGCTAAAACATATTAAAAACTACCTAAAAACAATGCCAAAAAGCATATAAATTATTCGCTCATCACAACACCAAACTTAAATTGTTTCTTGTCCCCAAGCAACTAAAAATAAAGTAGGATAAAAAGAAGAGAATATACAATGAATTCCAAAAACATCTATGAAGATCAGTCTTAATTAGATGAGCGGGGCTATTAGCTTTTTGCTTCTGAACAGTTTTGGCATCTCACTTTATCCTTTGAAGTTCAGAATGATTGGCATCTATAGGAACTCAGAATTCAGATAGTGTTATTGAGTCTCCTAGTTCAGTATGTTGATTCTTGAACACAGCTACTTTATGAGTCTTGGCCGTGGCCCTAAGCACTCTGTTTTCCAGTATTACCACCGGATACATACATGCCACAGACACATAACTGGGTGAACCTTTTCAGATTGTGACTCAGCTTTGCTAAAGTCCCCAATTAGAGGTGTCCAGGGTTCTTAAGCACACTCTGTTTTTGCTTTGGACCTCGACTTTAACCGCTCAGTCTCAAGTTTTCACTTTGACACCTTCACGCCACAAGCACATGATTAGGGACAGCTTGGTTTAGCCGCTTAGGCCAGGATTTGATTCCTTTAGGCCCTCCTATCCATTGATGCTCAAAGCCTTGGATCCTTTTTATTACCCTTGCCTTTTGGTTTTAAGGGCTATTAGCTTTTTCTTCTTGCTTTTTCTTTTTCTTGCTCTCTTTTTTTTTCGCATTTTTTTTTTTGCAAGCTTTGTTCTTCACTGCTTTTTCTTGCTTCAAGAATCATTTTTATGATTTTTCAGATTATCAAATAACATTTCTCCTTTTTCATCATTCTTTCAAGAGCCAAAAATTTTAACATTCATAAACAATAAATTCAAAAGACATATGCACTGTTCAAGCATTCATTCAGAAAATAAAAAGTATTGCCACCACATCAAAATAATTAAACTATTTTAAAATTCGAAATTCATGTACTTCTTTTTCTTTTTCAGAAAACATTTTTCATATAAGAAAGGTGATGGATTCATAGGACATTCATATCTTTAAGACATAGACACTTAGATACTAGTGATCATGTAATAAGACCCAAACATAAACATAAAGCATAGTAAATGAAAAACAGAGAAATAAGAACAAAGAGATTAAGGAATGGGTCCACCTTAGTGAGGGTGGCGTCTTCCTCTTCTTGAAGAACCAATGGTGCTCTTGAGCTCCTCTATGTCTCTTCCTTGTCTTTGTTGCTCCTCCCTCATAGCTCTTTGATCTGTAGTCAAATGCTCTACCACTGAACTATGGACCCTTGAGATGAACCTCTCCATCTCTCATGACTCGGAGGTAGAAGCAACTGCCTTCCTTTTCCTCTTTCTAGAGGTTTCTCCGGCCTTAGGTGCCATAAATGGTTATGGAAAAACAAAAAGCAATGCTTTTTTCCACACCAAACTTAAAAGGTTCGCTCGTCCTCGAGCAAAAGAAGAGAAGAGGGAGTAGAAGAAGAAGAAGATAGATGAGATGGAGAGGGGTGAGTGGTTTGGCCAAAGGGGGTTTTAGGTGGTTATGATGTGTGAAAAGGAAGGAGTGATGGTCTGAATTTGAGTGGGTGGGTGTAGGTGGGTTGTATGATAGTTTTGGAGGAATAATGGAGGTGATTGGTGGAGGTTATTTTGGGGAAGAGTGTTATGAGGAGGTGTGAAGAGGTGTGGTAGGTGGGGATCCTGTGGGGTCCACAGATCCAGTGGGGTCAAGGACTTAGCATCCCTGCTCCAATTAGGCGTGCAAAACGCCCTTGCTGTGCAATCCTAGCGTTTAACGCTAGACTGCTGCTTGTTTCTGGTGTTAAACGCCCAAATGTAGCCTGTTTCTGGCGTTTAAACGCCAGAATGCTCCTCCTCCAGGGTGTGCTGTTCTTAATGCTATTTTTCATTCTGTTTTTGATCTTTCAGTACTTTTTGTGACTCCACATGATCATCAACCTAATAAAACATGAAATAACAAAAAGAAAATATAATAGATATGATTAAATAACATTGGGTTGCCTCCCAACAAGCACTTCTTTAATGTCAATAGCTTGACAGTGAGCTCTCATAGAGCCTCACAGATAATCAGAGCAAGGTTGGAACCTCTCAACACCAAACTTAGAGTTTGAATGTGGGGGTTTTGTTTGACTCTATATTGAGAGAAGCTTTTCATGCTTCCTCTCCATGGTTACAGAAGGAGAACCTTGTGTCTTATAGTTTGCAATGTCTGCAAACCACAGAGCTTCCTGAATAGCAAACAATTGCTCATCCGGAAAGGTTTCAGATATCTCAGTAGGAGGGAGGGATGCTCCTGCTACTGGTTCTATCTGGGATAGGTGATCAGCTACTTGATTCTCTGTCCCTTTTCTGTCTCTTATTTCTATATCAAACTCTTGTAGAAGCAACACCCATCTTATGAGCCTGGGTTTTGAATCCTGCTTTGTGAGTAGATATTTAAGAGCAGCATGGTCAGTATAAACAATCACTTTTGATCCTACTAAGTATGATCTAAACTTGTCAATGGCATAAACCACTGCAAGCAATTCTTTTTCTGTAGTTGTGTAATTTTTCTGGGCATCATTTAAAATGCGGCTAGCATAATAAATGACATGTAGAAGCTTGTTATGCCTCTGTCCCAGTACTGCACTAATGGCATGGTCACTGGCATCACACATTAGTTCAAATGGTAATGTCCAGTCTGGTGCAGAAATAACTGGTGCTGTGACCAGCTTAGCTTTCAGAGTTTCAAATGCCTGCAGACACTCTGTGTCAAACACAAATAGCGTGTCAGCAGCTAGCAGATTGCTCAGAGGTTTTGTAATTTTTGAAAAATCCTTTATAAACCTCCTATAGAATCCTGCATGCCCCAGAAAGCTTCTCATTGCCTTAACATTGGCAGGTGGTGGTAATTTTTCAATTACCTCTACCTTAGCTTGATCCACCTCTATTCCCTTGTTTGAAATCTTGTGCCCAAGGACAATCCCTTCAGTCACCATAAAGTGACATTTTTCCCAGTTTAAAATCAGGTTAGTCTCTTGGCATCTTTTCAGAACCAGTGTCAGGTGATCAAGACAAGAGCTGAATGAGTCTCCATATACTGAGAAGTCATCCATGAAGACTTCCAAAAATTTTTCCACCATATCAGAGAAAATAAAGAGCATGCATCTCTAAAAGGTTGCAGGTGCATTACATAGCCCAAATGGCATCCTTCTGTAGGCAAATACTCCAGATGGACATGTGAATTCTGTTTTCTCTTGATCCTGGGGATCTACTGTAATTTGGTTGTAGCCTGAATAGCCATCCAAAAAGCAGTAATAATCATGATCTGCTAGTCTTTCTAGCATCTGGTCTATGAATGGTAAAGGAAAATGATCCTTTTTGGTGGCTGTATTGAGCCTTCTATAGTCAATACACATGCGCCACCCTGTAACTGTTCTTGTAGGAACCAGTTCATTTTTTTCATTATGAACCACTGTCATGCCTCCCTTTTTGGGGACAACTTGGACAGGGCTCACCCAGGGGCTATCAGAAATAGGATAAATAATCCCAGCCTCCAGTAACTTGGTGACCTCTTTCTGCACCACTTCCTTCATGGCTGGATTTAGCCGCCTCTGTGGTTGAACCACTGGCTTAGCATCATCCTCCAATAGGATCTTGTGCATGCATCTTGTTGGGCTGATGCCCTTAAGGTCACTTATGGACTACCCAAGAGCTGTCTTGTGTGTCCTTAGCACTTGAAGTAATGCTTCCTCTTCAAGGGGATTTAAAGCAGAGCTTATGATCACCGGAAAAGTGTCACCTTCTCCCAGAAATGCATATTTCAGGGATGGTGGTAATGGTTTGAGCTCGGGTTTAGGAGGTTTTTCCTCTTGCTGAGAAAGTTTCAGAGGCTCTTTCAAATCCTCTGAATCCTCCAGATCAGGCTGAACATCTTTAAAAATGTCCTCTAGCTCTGATTCGAGACTCTCAGTCATATTGACCTCTTCCACCAGGGAGTCAATAATATCAACGCTCAGGCAGTCGTCTGATGTGTCTGGAGGTTGCATAGCTTTGACAACATTCAACTTAAACTCATCCTCATTGACTCTCAGGGTTATCTCCCCTTTTTGGACGTCAATGAGGGTTCGTCCAGTTGCTAGAAATGGTCTTCCTAGAATGAGAGTTGCACTCTTGTGCTCCTCCATTTCCAGCACTACAAAGTCAGTAGGGAAGGCAAATGGCCCAACCTTGACAATCATGTCTTCAATTATGCCGGATGGGTATTTAATGGAGCCATCAGCAAGTTGAAGACAGATTCCGGTTGGTTTGACCTCTTCAGTCAAGCCAAGCTTTCTGATAGTGGATGCAGGGATTAGGTTGATGCTTGCCCCAAGATCACATAAAGCTGTCTTGGTGTAATTACCCTCTAATATGCATGGTATCATAAAGCTCACAGGATCTTTAAGCTTTTCTGGGAAGCTTTTCAGAATGACTGCACTGCATTCTTCAGTGAGGAGAACTCTTTCAGTTTCTCTCCAATCCTTCTTATGACCCAAAATATCTTTCATGAACTTGGCATAAGAGGGTATTTGCTCAAGTGCCTCTGCAAACAGAATCTTTATTTTAAGAGTCCTCAAATAGTCTGCAAAGCGAGCAAATTGCTTATCCTGCTCTCTTGGCGGAGTTTTTGACGATAAGGTATCTTGGCTTTGTATTCCTCAACCCTGGTTGCTGCAGGTTTATTTCCTACAGAGGTGGTTGGAGAAGCCTTTTTAGAGGGGTTGTTATCAGCATGTGTGTGTGTCTGGTCCCTCACTGGCATTTGAATGCCAGGGTTGGAAACTGGATTAGCATTGGACGCCAACTCCTTACCTGTTTCTGGTGTTTGAATGCCAGAACTGTGCTTCCATTGGGCGTTTAACGCCAGTTCTTCACCCTTTTCTGGCGTTTGTGCCAGAATTATTCCTCTCTGGGCTCTTACTGTCCTCAAAGGGATTTTGGGTAGCAGTTTGTTCATTTCTTGGCTTCCTGCTGCTTTGAAGTGAGGTATTTAATGTTTTCCCACTTTTTAATTGAACTGCTTGGCACTCTTCTGTTATTTGTTTTGATAACTACTGTTTTGTTTGCTTAAACTGTACTTCCATATTCATATTAGCCATTCCTGTGTCTTGTAGTATCTCCTTGAATTCGGCTAGCTGTTTTGTTAGAAAATCTAATTGCTGATTGAATTCAGTAACTTGTTCTGCAGGACTGAGTTCAGCAGTTACTGTCTTAACCTCTTCTTTCATGGAAGACTCACTACTTAGGTACAGATGCTAATTTCTGGCAACTGTATCAATGAGCTCTTGAGCTTCTTCAATTGTCTTTCTGATGTGTATAGATCCACCAGCTGAGTGGTCCAAAGACATCTGAGCTTTCTCTGTAAGCCCATACTAGAAGATGTCTAACTGCACCCACTCTAAAAACATTTCAGATGGGCATTTTCTTAGCATCTCTCTATATCTCTCCCAGGCATCATAAAGAGATTCATTATCTCCTTGTTTAAAGCCTTGGTTGTTCAGCCTTAGCTGTGTCATCCGTTTTAGAGGGAAATATTGATTCAGGAATTTTTCTAACAGCTGTTTCCATGTCCTTATGCTAGCTTTAGGTTCGTTATTTAACCACCTCTTAGCTTGGTCTTTTACAGCAAATGGAAATAGTAATAATCTGTAGACATCCTGATCTACTTCCTTATCATGTACTGTGTCAGCAATTTGTAAAAATTGTGCCAGAAACTCTGTAGGTTCTTCTTGTGGAAGACTAGAATACTGGTAACTTTGCTGCACCATGATAATGAGCTGAGGATTCAACTCAAAACTACTGACTTCGATGGAGGGTATACAGATACTACTCCTATATGAAGCAGTAGTGGGGTTAGCATATGACCCTAGAGTCCTTCTGGACTGTTCATTTCCACTTAGGTCCATCATGGAGAAAGGGAGATGTTGCGGATTGCAAATAATTTTTTTTTTTGAAAACCGAAATTAAAATAAAATAAAATAAAATAAAATAAATTAAAAATTGACTATAATTTTGAAAATTAGAAGAAAAATAAATAAAAAAAATTGAAAACTAAATTAATTAATTAAAAAGATTTGAAAAACAGTGTGGGTGAGGATTTTCGAAAAAATGAAGAGAGAGAAATTGGTTAGGAAGTTTTGAAAACGATATGTCTTAAAATTAAAGATACTTGTAAAAAAAATAAAATAAAATAAAATAAAATAAAAAAAGAAAAGATATGAAAAAGATTTGATTTTAAGATTTGAGATTAGAAAAGATAAGATAAGATTTTGAAAAAGATATGAATTTTTTTTTTTGAAAAAGATTTGAATTTGAAATTTTAAAACTAAGATAAGATAAAAAATTTTAAAATAAAATCTGAATTTTTAAAAGGAAAATTCGAAAAATCAATTAAAATAAAGGAAAAAGATATTTTTGAATTCAATGAGAAAAGAGAAAAACAATAAAAAGACACAAAACTTAAAATTTTTAGATCTAATGCTCCTTATTTTCGAAAATTTGGAGGAAAAACACCAAGGAACACCAAACATAAAAATTTTAAGATCAAAACGCAAGAAAGACTCAAGAACACCTTGAAGATTCACAAGAACACGAAAAACAAAAATTCAAAGACTCAAAAGACTCAAGAACATAAAAAGAAGAACACCAAACTTAAAATTTTTAGAAAACCAAAAATAAATTTTCGAAAATTAAATAAAAACTAACAAGAAAACGCCAAACTTAAAGCTTGACACAAGATTTAATCAAAGAAAGATTATTTTTGAAAAGATTTTAGAAAGAAAGACTCCAAGGAGCAACTATTCACAAGAACATAGACACATTCAAGAAATGCAAGGATTAAACAGAAAAAAACTATTATTATTATTATTATTATTATTATTATTATTATTATTATTATTATTATTATTATTATTATTATTATTATTATTATTATTATTATTATTTGAATGCTAATAATTCAAAAATACACAAGAAAAACAAGAAAAATCACAAAACAAGAAAAACTAAAGATCAAACAAGGAAAATAAACAAGAACAACTTGAAGATTAAGAAAGAACAATGAACAAAAATTCGAAAATTTAAAAGAAAATAAAAACATGCAATTGACACCAAACTTAAAATATGAAACTAAACTCAAACAGAAAAACTCAATTATTAGTTTATAAAATTTTCGAAAAATTTAAATAGAGAAAATAAGGATTTAAAAATATTTCAACCAAAAACAATAATAGAAGACAATAAACCAAAAAGAAAAATTTTTCTAATCTAAGTAACAAAATAAACCGTCAGTTGTCCAAACTCGAACAATCCCCGGCAACGGCACCAAAAACTTGGTGCACGAATTGTAAATCACACTTTTCACAACTCGTACCACTAACCAGCAAGTGCACTGGGTCGTCCAAGTAATACCTTACGTGAGTAAGGGTCGAATCCCACGGAGATTGTTGGCTTGAAACAATCTATGGTTATGTTGTAATTCTTAGTCAAGATATCAATTATAATTATCAGTTTGGATTGCAAAAAATAAAAGAGCATGAATTAAATACTTGTTATGCAGTAATGGAGAATATGTTGGAGTTTTGGAGATGCTTTGTGTTCTGAATCTCTGCTTTCCCTCTGTCTTCTTCTTCACGCACGCAAGGTTCCTCCTATGGAAAGCTGTGTGTTGGTGGATCACCGTTGTCAATGGCTACCATCCGTCCTCTCAGTGAAAATGGTCCAGGTGCGCTGTCACCGCACGGCTAATCATCTGTCAATTCTCACTCATGCTGGAATAGGATCCATTGATCCTTTTGCGTCTGTCACTACGCCCAATACTTGTGAGTTTGAAGCTCGTCACAGTCATTCAATCCCTGAATCCTACTCGGAATACCACAGACAAGGTTTAGACTTTCCGGATTCTCAAGAATGCTGCCAATGGATTCTAGCTTATACCACGAAGATTCTGATTAAGGAATTCAAGAGATACTCATTCAATCGAAGGTAGAACGGTGGTGGTTGTCAGGCACACGTTCATAGGTTGAGAATGGTGATGAGTGTCATGGATCATCACATCCATCATATTGAAGTGCGAATGAACATCTTAGATAGAAATAAGCGTGTTTGAATAGAAAACAGAAATAATTGCATTAATTCATCGAGACACAGCAGAGCTCCTCACCCCCAACAATGGAGTTTAGAGACTCATACCGTCAAAGAGTACAAAGTTCAGATCTAAAATGTCATGAGGTACAAAATAAATCTCTAAAAGTTGTTTAAATACTAAACTAGTAACCTAGGTTTACAGAAATTGAGTAAACTATGATAGATAGTGCAGAAATCCACTTTCGGGGCCCACTTGGTGTGTGCTGGGGCTGAGACTTGAGCTTTACACGTGCCTAGGCTGTTTTTGGAGTTAAACGCCAGGTTGTAACCTGTTTCTGGCGTTTAACTCCAACTTGTAACCTGTTTCTGGCGTTTAACGCCAGAATGCAACACAGAACTGGCGTTGAACGCCAGTTTACGTCATCTATCCTTGAGCAAAGTATAGACTATTATATATTGTTGGAAAGCCCTGGATGTCTACTTTTCAACTCAATTGAGAGCATGACAATTGGACTTCTGTAGCTCCAAAAAATCCATTCCGAGTGCAGGGAGGTCAGAATCCAATAGTATCAGCAGTCCTTTTTCAGCCTGAATCAAATTCCTCTTTCTGACGAGGTTTCAGGGGTTCTTTTATTTCCTCTGATTCCTCCAGGTCAGGCTGAACATCCTTGAAGATGTCCTCTAACTCTGATTCTAGACTCTCAGCCATATTGATCTCCTCTACCAGGGAGTCAATAATATCAACACTCATGCAGTCCTTTGATGTGTCTAGATGCTTCATTGCCTTAACAGCATTCAGCCTGAACTAATCCTCATTGACTCTCAGGGTTACTTCCCCTTTTTGGACGTCAATGAGGGTTTGTCCAGTTGCTAGGAAAGGTCTTCCCAGAATGAGAGTTGCACTCTTGTGCTCCTCCATCTCCAGCACTACAAAGTCAGTGGGAAAGGCAAATGGCCCAACTGTGACAATCATGTCCTCTATTATGCCTGATGGATATTTAATGGAGCCATCAGCAAGTTAAAGATAGATTCGGGTTGGTTTGACCTCTTCAGTCAAGCCAAGCTTTCTGATAGTGGATGCAGGGATTAGGTTGATACTTGCCCCAAGATCACACAGAGCTGTCTTGGTGCAAGTGCCCTCTAATGTGCATGGTATCATAAAGCTTCCAGGATCTCTAAGCTTCTCTGGTAAGCTCTTTAGGATGACTGCAATGCATTATTCAGTGAGAAAAACTCTTTCAGTTTCTCTCCAATCCTTCTTATGACTTAAGATTTCTTTCATGAATTTAGCATAAGAGGGTATTTGCTCAAGTGCCTCTGCAAACAGAATCTTGATTTCAAGAGTCCTAAGATAGTCTGCAAAGTGGGCAAATTGTTTATCCTATTCCGCTTGGCGGAGTTTCTGAGGATAAAGCATCTTGGCTTTGTATTCTTCAACCTTAGTTGCTGCAGGTTTATTCCCTACAGAGATGGTTGGAGAAGCCTTCTTGGAGGGGTTATCATCAGCACTCTCAGGTGTTTGATCCCTCACTGGCGTTTGAACGCCAGGATTAGGGGTTGGATGGGAGTTTAACGCCAACTTTCCACCTTTTTCTGGCGTTTGAACGCCAGAATGATTCCTCTCTAGTCTCTTACTGTCCTCAGAGGGATTTTGGGCGGTGGTTTGGTCATCCTCTGTCAGTTGTTCCTTTCTTGGCTTTCTGCTACCTTGAGCCGAATTACTCAATGTCTTCCCACTCCTTAGTTGAACAGCTTGGCATTGTTCTGTTATCTGTTCAGATAACTGCTGTCTTGTCTGATTCAATTGTACTTCCATATTCTTGTTAGCATTCTCAGTGTTCTGTAGCATCTCCTTAAATTCTGCTAACTGTCTTGTTATAGAAGGTAGTTGCTGATTGAGTTCAGTAACTTGTTCCTGAGGACTAAAGTCAGTAGATACTTCTTCAGCTTCTTCTTTCATGGAGGGCTCACTATTTATGTACAGATACTGATTTCTAGCAACTGTATCGATGAGTTCTTGAGCCTCTTCAATTATCTTTCTCATGTGTATAGATCCACCAGCTGAATGGTCTAGAGATATCCGAGCTTTTTCTATAAGCCCATAGTAAAAGATGTCTAACTGCACCCACTCTGAAAATATTTCAGAGGGGCATCTCTGTACCTCTCCCAAGCATCATAAAGAGGTTCATCATCTCCTTGTTTGAAGCCTTGGATGTCCAGCCTTAGCTGTCTCATCCGTTTAGGAGGGAAATATTGATTTAGGAATTTTTCTGACAGCTGTTTCCATGTTCTTATGCTTGCTGTGGGCTGATTATTTAACCACCTCTTAGCTTGATCTTTCACAGCAAATGAAAACAGTAATAGTCTGTAGACATCCTGATCTACCTCCTTGTCACGTACTGTGTCAGCAATTTGCAAAAACTGTGCCAGAAACTCAGTAGGTTCTTCCTGCGGAAGACCGGAATACTGGCAATTTTGCTGCACCATGATAATGAGCTGAGGATTTAGCTCAAAACTGCTTGCTTTGATGGGGGGTATACAGATACTACTCCTATATGCAGCAGTAATGGGGTTAGCATTTGACCCCAAAGTCCTTCTGGACTGTTCATTTTCGCTTAGATCCATGATGGAGAAAGGGAGATGATGTGAGTTATAAGTAAAATATATTTTTATTTTTATTTTAATTAAGTAGAAGCAAACCAAATAATTAAGATTAATAAGATAAAATAAAATATAGATTTCGAAAACTAGAAAAAAAATAAACTTGAAAACTAGAATAATTACTTATTTAAGAAGATTTGAAAAACTTTTTATATGATTTTTGAAAAAGATTTTGAATTTTAAAATTTTAAAACTAAGATAAGATAGAATAAAAGGTTTTAAACTTAAAATCTGAATTTTTAAAGGAAATTTCGAAAATTAATTAAATTAAAGGGAAAGGATATTTTTGAAATTAATGAAGGAGAAAAACAGCAAAAATGACACCAAACTTAAATTTTTATATCAAAACAAAGGAAACAAACAGGAAAACTTTAAACACCACGATGAACACTAAGAACAACTTTTAAAAAAATATTAAGAAAACAGAAACACAAAGGACACTAAACTTAAAATATGAAACTAAACTCAAACGGAAGACTCTAAACCCAAAAGAAAAATTTTCCTAATCTAAGCAACAAAATAAACCGTCAGTTGTCCAAACTCAAACAATCCCCGGCAACGGCGCCAAAAACTTGGTGCACGAAATTATGATTCACAACTCCACACAACTAACCAGCAAGTGCACTGGGTCATCCAAGTAATACCTTACGTGAGTAAGGGTCGATCCCACGAAGATTGTTGGCTTGAAGTAAGCTATGGTTATTTTGTAACTCTTAGTCAGGAAATTAGTAATGAAAATGATTGTGTTTATGAAGAATAAATAGCATAAATTAAATAATACTTGTTATGCAGTAATGGAGAACAGATTGAGGTTTTGGAGATGCTTTGTCTCTGAGTCACTGCTTTCCTTCCATCTTCTTCTTCACGCACGTAAGGCTCCTTCCATGGCAAGCTGTATGTTGGGTTTCACCGTCGTCAATGGCTACCTCCCGTCTTCTCAGTGAAAAAGGTCCATGTACATGGCTAATCATCTGTCGGTTCTCACTTGTATTGGAATAAGATCTATTGATCCTTTTGTGTCTGTCACTACGCTCAATACTTGTGAGTTTGAAGCTCATCACAGTCATCCCTTTCCAGATCCTACTCAGAATACCACAGACAAGGTTTAGATGTTCCGGATCTCAAGCATGGCCGCCAATTGATTCTAGCTTTTACTACAAAGACTCTGAATTCATGGAGTTGAACGCTCTGTTGTCAGGAGAGGCAATCAAACTCCTGAACCAGGAACCCAAGAGATATAAACTCAAGCTATTACAGATAGAATGTAAGTGGTTGTCAGGCACGTGTTCATAGGTAAAGAATGATGATGAGTGTCACGGATCATCACATTCTTCATGGTTAGGTACGAGTGAATATCATAGAACAGAAACAAGCGTGTTGAATAGAAAATAGAAGTAATTGCATTAATTCATCAAGACACAGCAGAGCTCCTCGCCCCCAATAATAGAGTTTAGAGACTCATGCCGTAGAGATACAATGTAAAACGTAAAAAAAATGTCATGAGGTGCAAAATAGATCTCTAAAAGTAGTTTTTATACTAAGCTAGTGACCTAGGTTTACAGAAATTGAGTAAACTAAGATAGATAGTGCAGAAATCCACTTCCGGGGCCCACTTGGTGTGTGCTTGGGCTGAGCATTGAAGCTTCCATGTGTAGAGACTTTATTTGGAGTTAAACACCAGGTTGTAGCCTGTTTCTGGCGTTTAACTCTGGTTTGCAACCTACTTCTGGCGTTTAACGTCAGAATAGGGTAAGGACTTGGGGTTAAACGCCAATTTACGTCATCATAACTTGGGCAAAGTATGGACTATTATATATTGCTGGAAAGTCCTGTATGTCTACTTTTCAACACAATTGAGAGCGCGCCAATTGGGCTTCTGTAGCTCCAGAAAATCCATTTTGAGTGCAGGGAGGTCAGAATCCAACAACATCTGCAGTCCTTTTTCAGCTTCTGAATCAGATTTTTGCTTAGCTCCCTCAATTTCAGCCAGAAAATACCTGAGATTACAGAAAAATACACAAACTCATAGTAAAGTCCAGAAATGTGATTTTTGCAATAAAACTAATAAAAATATATTAAAAAGTAGCTAGATCCTACTAAAAACTATATGAAAATACCCCCAAAAAGCGTATAAAATATCCGCTCATCAAGTCACATTCTACAACCAGAGATAGTACAATTATGAAATGATTTGACATATCAAGCATCGCCAGCCCAGATCGTAGAGAGAAGTGATAAACAGCTGAGGGGCAAAATTGTTCGCTTAGTCAAAGTTGCTGAGGGACAAGGAGGAGAAGAAGAGCACACTTGGGAACTGGAAGACAAAATGAAAGCTGATTACCCGCATCTATTGTCAGGTAATTGAAATTTTGAGGGCAAAATTATCTTTTAGGAGGGTAAAATGTAACAACCCCATTTTTTGAGTACGTGAGATCTTTTCTAAAGACACGAATTTCTTCGAAAGATCAGTAAAGGGAAGACCTCTGCTATATTATCAAGCATCTCAATTCTCATTGTTATTATGTCATCTTTAAGCCAGAACCTCACTTGAGGCAAGCTCAATAACGCAGTCACGAAGAATTTAGTTTTTGAACCGTATCGGTTAGGAGTTTTGATTCTGGTTTCCGTAAATACTCTCAGTTTGATGAACCAGACTCGATTTATGAGAGAAGAGAGATAATAGTATAATATTATCATTATATTAGTATTAGAAGCTGCTTGAATGATATTATAAGGTTACCTGGTCTGTTTTAGTTAAAAACAGGAAATCGGTTTAACCGGGTTCACAATTTACTGGTGCATCTTAGTACCAGCACTCTCTGATGACTTTAGCGATCCCAAGGCCTCATCATACATGTTCTATTCTCATATTAAATATGTTACTAGTGTCATTTATGCTAGTAGCTCAGAAAAGAATTTTTAGAGATATTTTTACAAGTATTCCGATACATCTAGTTTTAGTAGTTATACACCTGAGATATTTTAACATTATTTTAATCCACCTCCAAGACAACCAATCACAACTCACCCTACACCACCAACACCTCCAAGGCTGTCTCATTTTCACCTTGTGGCCGAAAATAGGAAGAGAGAAAAAGAGAGAAAAGTTCTTAGTTCCAAATCTTCAAAGCTTGATTTCTTCTGAACTAAAACTCAAATCAAAATTCCAATCCGACCAAAATTATCCTCTCTTCTTTCTCTACATAATCATATGACTTATCAAGGCTAGAATCAAGGTGAGTTAGCTGCACCATCTCCCTTTTGCTTCGGTTTCAAGGAAACATGCTTAAACATGTGTTTTCTTGATGTTCTTCCTTAGGAATCATGCTTAACTTGACTTGAGGGCCGAGAAACGTTAATTTCCAGAAAGTTTAAGGTGATAAATCCCTTCCTAACATGCTGAGTGAGATTCGGTCAGTTGAGGGTTTGTGGATTTAAAGTTGTTCTTGACGTGATTTAGGAGAAAAAAAGTGCTTAAGGACCACCTAAGAGCATAGCCGAATTTAGAGCAGCAAAACAAAGTAGGGTTTGACGAAATTAATCATGATTAATTGTGTTTGAGTTGTGTGATTATGATATGGTTTGGCTGTGCTTTAAATTGATGATTTATATGAGTGATTCTTGTTGAAAATTTGATGAAAATTTGATGAAATTTGATGAAATTCAAGCTATGAATTTATTTTCTTGAGTGCAGCTGGAAACCGAAACCCTAGGCCTTAAATTAGGGGTTCAATTTATGTTAAAATCATGTGGAAAAGATGTGGTTTTAGTGGCTGGAAATTTAGTATGAATTATAATAAAAATCGGTTACTGAAAAGATTGAAAAACAGGTGAAAACAGAGAAAGAATCTGAAGAATTTATAAAGAACACGAAGAACACATTGTGTGTGATGAAGAACATTGAAGAACAGGATTTATATCTTAAAAAGGGCAAGGAAGTAAAATTTTTGGTGTTTGGGGGGTTATTTGGTAATTTCGAGAAGTTAGGGTGGTTAAAGTAAAAATATTAAAAGTTACGGGTGGTAAAAAGTGAATTTATATAACTTTTAGGGTAAGAAATGGTAATTTCGAAAATTTAATAATAAAATAATAAATAATAATATTTAATTAAAAATAATAAAATAATACGAAAAAGGCAGTTTTTCATAAAAGCTTTAGAAAGACAATTTTAAGCATAGAATCTCATAATTACCTTCATACAACACTTAGAGAGTGGTAATAACATGTTAGTGAGGCAAAGATAAAGAAAAGATAAAAATCAAAGAAAATGTCTGTAAAGTTTTAGTGACAGAAAAACAGACATAGATTAGTGAACGAATTAGGGCAACATAGTTATTTCTTGGGTTGCGCCTAGGGTTAGGTATAATATGAAAAGTTAAATTGTTTCAGTATAGACTTAATGAACATATACTTAGGATAGGCTAACTATTGGCTAACTATTCATACCGAAATTCACTGAAACTATAAATACATACGTTAAACAGAGAAACCAGAGTAGAACAAAGAGACAAAAAGAAAAGAGTAATCAGAGCAAAGTAAAGAGATACAGAGAACACAATAACCAAAGTAGAGTAAAGAGATACAGAGAACAGAGTAATCAGAGCAAAGTAAAGAGATATAGAGAACAGAGTAACCAGAGAGCAGAGTAAAGAGATATAGATAATAGAGTAACAAAAGCAAAGTAAAAGGATACAGAGAACAGAGTAACCAGAGCAGAGTAAAGAGATGCAGAGAATAGAGTAACCAGAGCAGATTAAAGAGATACAGAGAAAAGAGTAACCAGAATAGAGTAAAGATATAAAAAGAGAAGAGTAATACAATAAAGAGATAGTTGTATGTATATTAGTTTCTTGAGGCAACCCAGATCTTCTGTAGGGAAACTAAGTTACCTATAGCCATTTTTCGCTTCCCTAGAGCAGAGCAGAGCAGAATATATATATATTTTCCTGCAGAAAGCAGAGGCTGTCTTAAATGAGCGGTGCGTACGCACACTTAAGCTTATGTCCACTATAGCAAATTGTATATCATTTTGAAGCCCCGGATGTTAGCTTTTGGACTTATTTGGAACCGCCATATTTGGACCTCTGTAGCTCAAGTTATAATCACTTTAGTACCGAGAGGTCAGGATTGACAGCTTTGCAAATCCTTCATTTCTTGAATTCTTCCACTTTGCATGCTTTCCTTCCACTTTCTCAAGTCATTCTTGCCTTCAAAACCTTAAATCACTCAAAAATATATATCAAGGCATCGAATAGGAGAAAGTGAATTAAAATTGGCAATTTTAAGCATAAAAAGCATGTTTTTCACAATTAAGCACAATTAGGAAAGAATTCACAAAAGCATGCTATTTCAATGAATAAATGCAAGAAAAGTTGATGAAATCCACCAAATTAGAACAAATAAATATCATGAAATGTGGATTCATCAAGCGGCTATTATTACATGTGCGTTTAATTAGGAACGGAAAATCGTATCCGATAAATCGTGGACTACTCGTGACCGGATAAATGTCGGGATTGTGGGCAGTCAACCGACACATGAGCTCATGGCCTGTACTAGGGTTAGACATGCATCATTCTTGGCTGCGAATCATTCTCTGTTGCATTCCTTTATGTGTGTGATGTATTTCTCTACGTTTGTCTGCTTGTGTGCTATATCTGTGTTTTATTTTCTTGTATTCTTCTGTTTGTGTTCTACTTTCTGTTTTCTATATTTTCTCTATCTATCTTTATCTTCTGTTTACTGCTTCATTGTTTTCTATTATTCGTCTACTAATCGACACCGAATTACTGAACGTAACTAATCAACCTGACACAACTAAGAACTCCCTAGTTCTTACCCCTTCTCTCCTTTCCTCCCCTCTAGATGGAGACGGGCATGATATTCTATTCGAGGACCCTTACATCTATGATGATCCAGTACATCACAGTTACTTCATTATGGGATTGGAGCCTCGTATTAGATGATATGTATTACAGAATCAAGCTTTTCAACATCCTCTGTCTAGTCTGCTTTTTGACCTCGATGCTCCTTATGACTTTCCCTTATCCTGGTTACACCTTGACGCACCTGGACATCTTTTTTCCGATGGTCCCGGACACCCTATACCAGCTCAACCCTTGAATGAGGTGGCACCTGAGCCTATCATTCATGATGAGCCCGAGATAGCTGGAGAGTATGTACCTATGATTCCACCAGAGTGGGACTTTTTCCCTGAGCCGATCCCTGATTTTCCACAACATGATGAGCCAGCACTACCAGACGATGGGGTAGCTCCTATATACATGAACGGACCTATGCTTGCGAATGGTTTTGTACATAGTGACAGTAATACTTCTGGTGGTTCTGAGGATATAGCTGTAGCTGCTGACGACGACAAGGAGGAAGACCTGGAGATAGAGATAGAGCAGGATGAAGAGATGGACGAGCCTCATGACGATATACCGAATGGCCACGTGCAGATATAGACTGACAGCAGTAGGGGCATTCTTTTGATAACACTCTAGTCTGATATTGATTTTTGGCTAGTCTCTCACTTGTGTTAGTACACCCGAGAGCTAGGAGCTATGGAGTGGTTAGGCTAGCCTGGGCGCCAGCTTAGCGGCTTTTTGTATGCGCCAGGCCCTGGGATATATTAGCTATGTAAGATCGAAGAGGATGTAAACTGACTTGATCTTTTGTAAACGCTATATGTTTTGTTATAGTGTACATGATGTATATTATCAGCTGTGTTATATGTTTCTCTATGCTTCCTTATTATTTTTATCAATGTGTGCTTATTTATTTTACTCCATCGCTCGCAACGATATAAGTTAAAACAAAAAAAAAGTTACTCGTAAAATTTGCAACGTTCTATCAAGGAACAGGCTCATATATTAAATAATAGTTAATAATTAGGAAGAACAAGTTGGTAACACTTGGCTTCTTGTATGACCATTGCATACTGGAGTTGGGTCATTACAAGGAGGGCATCTCCTGATCAACTGCTTGTATTTTTTCCAAGCTTCATAGAGAGATTTTCCCTCTCTCTGTCTGAAGGTCTGAACTTCTACCCTAAGCTTGCTCAGCTTCTAAGGTAGAAAGAACTTGGTCAAGAATCTGTTGACCACCTTCACCCATGTATCTAGGCTCTCCTTAGGCTGAAAATCCAGCCATAGCCTTGCTCTGTGCCTTACAGCAAAGGGAAAGAGCATGAGCACGTAAACCTCTGGATTTACTCCATTAGTCATGATAGTATCACAGATCTGTAAGAAGTCAGAGATGAACTTATTGGGGTCCTCCTGCGGGAGTCTATAAAACTGGATATTCTGTTGTACTAGAGTAACCAGTTGAGGCTTTAGCTCAAAGTTGTTTGTACCAATGGCAGGTATGGAGATGCTGCGCCCATAGAAGTCAGAATTGGGTGCAGTATAAGATCCAAGGACCTTTCTTGCGTCTCCTCTAACTTCTGGATTAGCTGCCATTGTATATTCAGCTTCTTGTTCTAGAGAGTCTGTAAGATCCCTTCCGGCTCTGCTTGCTTAAGCTTGTTACAAACGCCGCCTTAAGGTTCTCTCAGGTTCAGGATCAGGATCAAGAATGGCTTCTCTATCCCTATTCCTGCTCATAAACAAGAAGAAAGAAAATAAGAAGAGTAAAAGAAAGAAGTCTCTATGTCAGAGTATAGAAAGCTCCTTAATGGAGACTTAGATAAAAAGAAAATAAAGGTGTCTTTTATTAAAAGAATTTTCGAAAATAAAGAGAGAGAAATAATTTGAAAGTTTTCGAAAAAGATGAGAGAGAAAGAAGTTAGAAGGTTTCAATAAAGAGAAAAGAGAAAGAAGAATTAAAGAGACACCAAACTTTTAAACTTAAAATAAGATAAAACAAACAACTAACTAACAAGATTTGAAAAATAAAAGTTTGAATTTAAAGAAATTTGAAAGTTAAAATGAAAAATCAAATAAAGAATTTGAAATTCAAAATTTGAAAAAGTCAAAAGAGAGAGAAACAAGATAAGACAAGATTTTAAAAATTTAAAGATTTTAAAATTCAAATTTGAAAGAAAGAAAAACAAACAAAATACTAAACTTTTAAAATTTGAATTTAAGTTAAAGATAAGATAAGTTTTAAAAATTAAAAAAATTCAAATTCAAATTTTAAAAGAAAGCAATACTAACAAGATACTAAAATTTAAAATTTGAAATTTAAAATAAGATAAGATAACAAAATTTTGAAAATCAAAGGAAAATATAAGATAAAGATTTTAAAGACCGAAAAGATAAACAAGAAAAACAAGATTACTAATCAAGACACCAAACTTAAAATTTTGAAACCTCTTAGAAGAAATTTTCGAGAATATATATATATATATATATATTTGAAATTTAAAAAGTAAAGAAAAACACTAACAAGACACCAAACTTAAAAATTTTGAAATCAAAGACACTAAATTTCAAAAAATTGAAAAGGAAAAATATTAAAAGACACCAAACTTATAAAAATTTTGAAATCAATCAAAAGAAAACACCAAGAAAATTTCGAACAAAAAGAGAAGAAACCAAGAACAAATTTCAAAAAATCAAAAAGGAAAAATCAACAAAAACCAAAAGGATACCAAACTTAAAAATTGACACAAGACTCAAACAAATGAAAAAGATGACTAAAGATGAAAATTGTTTTGAAAAATTTTGAAAAAGAAAATAAGAAACAAGATTAAAAGAAAAACCAGTAAAGGTACCTAATCTAAGGAGCAAGATAACTGGTAGTTTGTCAATCTCGAACAATCCCCGGCAACAGTGCCAAAAACTTGATGCACAAAATTAAACTCACACAACTTCACCGGCAAGTGCACCGGGTCATCCAAGTAATATCTCAGGTGAGTGAGGGTCGATCCCACGAGGATTGTGGATTGAGTAAGCTGTGGTTATCCTGCAGATCTTAGTCAGGCGAATAAAAAGATAGTTGTTGTTGTAGGCACATAAAATAAACAATCGATAAAGAAAAGATGTAGAAATAATGATAAGAAATCAGTTAAGGCTTTGGAGATGCTTTATCTTTCTGGATTAATAAGTCTTGCAGACTACTTCAACAATGAATGATTCATTCTATGGCAAAGCTGTAAGTGATTAACTCATGTCCTCTCATCAAGTTAATCTCCCCTAAACCATAGCAAAGCTGTCAGAAAATAACTCATGTCCTCTCATCAAGTTTAACTCATGGTCATTCACTATCGCCGAGGATGAAGCCCGCGCAATTCATTCTCCCTTGGGATCCTATTCAAAACGCCACAGACAAGGTCAGATCTTCCAGATTGGAGAATGATGCTCTATGATTCTAGCCTTAGTTCCACAAGAACCTCATCACCCATAACTAACCAGATTATATGTCACGTATCCTCGATTAGCCCAAGTGAATTATTGGTTCACGTGATGTATTCTCAAACTTTAGGTCAATACTATCTGGGTCAGGACTCTGATGCCAGGGCATCCTGGCTTGTTTTTCTATGCTTTTTCACATGTAATTTTCACTAATCATGCTTAATTATTGAGTATTTTTGTTCTTAAATCATAGATTACTTTCAATTCTTTGATTTGGTTTGAATTTGCAGAAATTGGTGGAAAAGGAAGTAAAAAGCACAAAACAAGCATGAAAGAAGAAATGAGCTTAAAAGGTGAAGCAGAGAACAGAAGAAGCATAGGGAAGACCCACGTTAGTGGCCATGTTAGTGGCAAAGTTAATTTCACTAACGTAGGAGAAGGGAGCAAGATGGGACGTTAATCGTGAAGTTAACACCATTAACGTGAGCGAGGCAAAGGAAGACCCACGTTAATGGCCACGTTAATGCCACTAACGTGAACCATTAACGTGGAGAATGAAGGAGCATGGGAAGTTAGTGGTGACGTTAACACCACTAACATTGAGCGAAGCAAGGAAGGCCTACGTTAGTGGTCACGTTAGTGCCACTAACGTAGGCACTAACGTGGAAAACATCTCACCTGGCAACCTGACCATGTCTTCTTCAAACAAGAATAACTTGAGCCACAAAGCTTCAAATGAGGTAATTCTAGTGGAATTAAAAAGTAAGAATCCAAAGCTTTCCAAGCATATATGGCACTACATAGTGGACACTAAATTTGAGGGAGAAAATTTGCCCCGAAAGTGCAAAGATGAACATGGTATCAACCTATAGTAAGGCCAGCTGACCTCTTTACCTTCGAAGAAGTGTAACTCGAGCTGTAAAGCTCCAAATGATGCGCTTCTAAAAGAATTGGAAAGTAGACATTCAGGGCTTTCCAACAATATATAATAGTATGGGGTGGACATTAAGTTTGAGCTTCAAAACTGGCATTATTAACTCCCTTAGCGCTGACGTTAGTGGCCAAGTTAGTGCCACTAATGCCAGCGACAATGCCAGCAACCCTGTCCCCTTCAAAGGAGCATAACTTGAGTTACAGAGGTCCATTTGAAATGATTTTAGTTGCATGAGAAAGCTAACATTCAGAACTTTCCAACGATATATAATAGGCTATACTGGGCATGAAATTGGAGTACAAACAATAGGCATCTTTAAGCCCCAAAACCACCAACTGGGTAGCAAGTGTAACGTTAATGCCATTAATTTCAGCACTAACGCTACACCTGTAGCGTTAGTGTGGCTAACGGTAGCAATAACGCTAGGACTTGGACCTCAATTAGATTCACTTCTCTCTCAAGTCCACTTCAAAGTTCAAGCAAGCAACCCCACAATTCTCAACCAATGAAGGCCACAAGAAGCATCTAGAATAGGAATTTTCATTTAATTATAATTTGCTTTTAATTTCATTTCATTTTATAATTTAGGAAAGCCTATATAAAAAGGCCTTAGTTTCATAGAAAGAAGAGTACAGATTCTGCAGAGAGGGGTCTTCGGACTCCCTCATCCATACTTCTCCTCTATTTCTTTTTTACTTTGTAAATAATTTTAGTTATGAATTACTAACTCTTTCCATTGGAAAAGAGAGCTCTATTGTTTTTCAATGGATCATTAATAGTTTTCATTCTTCTTCTTCTTTTTTTTCTCTTAATTTGCTTGAAAGATTTCAATCTTCATCCAATTGAGAAATTATCTCGGAAGAAAAATTGCTCATACTTGGATTTCCTTTGAACCTTGGAAGAGGAATGAGGAAATCATGCTAGAAATGCTTTCTCACATCGGATTAGGTTGGGGGTTGGATGGATATTGTGACATGTAATCCTATCAATACTTTGATCTATGAAAGTGGTTGGTATAATCAGTAACCAAATTTCATCTCTTCCCATGAGCAATTAGATCAAGGAATTGGGCAATTGTTTAAGCTTAGAGAGATTGGATCGCCAAGGAATTGGGATTCAATCACCTAGGATTTCCAAGAGATCAATGAATGCATTGATTGAGGAAGAGATGAAGATGAACTTGATCTGGAGAATTCAATATCTCTCTATCCCAATGCTTTTCTTTTCTTTTACTTCTAGTTATTTACTTTCTTGTACTTTTCTTTCTTGTATTTTACTTTCCCGTACTTTACTTTTCCTGCTCTTTTATTTTCCAGCACTTTACTTTTCTTGCCATTTACTTTCTTGCACTTTATAGCTTCTCTTTCCTTTTATGCAATTTACATTTCCTATTGATTACTATCTCAATTATGCTTGTCTAATTAGAATAATCAATCAACTATTGCTTGCTTAATTCGTTAATCTCTGTGGGATTCGACCTCGCTCTTGTGAGTTATTACTTGACGACAATTCGATATACTTGGCAAAGGAAATTTTGTTGAGAGACAAGATTTCGTGCATCAAGTTTATGGCGCCGTTGTCGGGGATTAATTGTGATTAACAAACTACCGGTTGGTTGATTACCTAGATTAGACACTTTTCTTTTGTTTTTGTTCATTTGATTTCTTTTTTTCTTTATTTTCTTTTGCTAACTAACTGTTTGTGTTATTGCCTCACTAAGAATTCCTCATTTGTGAGAAGGGGGACTCCAATTTCTTTTGTTGATTGTTGTTTGATACAGAGCATTTTGAAGAAAATAAAGTATAAATTATATTTTGATCAATCAAATTTCATGGGAAACTTTCCACCACCACAAAATGATTCACGTTATTATACTCATGGTGGGTGAGAGTATCAAGAACATGAAATGGGGTACTTCCCAGGGCCACAAAATGGTCCATATTGTGATGAGTTTAATCACTACTCAAGTTGTGGCTGGGAAGATCAAAATCAAAGAGATTTCACTGATTCACACCCCATTTATCAAGAGCCGTCATCCCTAGCTTTCCACATCAAAATCCTTCACCACTTGGATATGCCTCAACACAAAATTCCTTCCCACATCCATACAATTCATCTCACCACTCACAAGATTCATTTCACTACACACAAAATTCTTTTCATAGTCCACAAAACCCATATCATTACCCACAAAGTTCATACCACTCCCAGAACATACAAACACAAAACAGCCACCCTCAACCTCCAAACTCCAACCCAGCTGCACACCCTCCCCTCGAGGATAAGCTATCAAGGATAGAGAACCTACTGGTAATGCTCTTGGAAGAATCTAAGGACATGAGAACTTTCAAGGAGGAAGTAAAATCCAATATGCAGAACCAGGGGGCTGCCATTAAGAAGCTTGAGGCACAGGTTGGATATCTATCAAAGCAAATCCTTACCCATAATTCTTCTAGTGATGCCATGGCAAACCCAAGGGAGGAATCGAAAGAACAAGAAAAAGAGGCACCCAGACCAAGTGAGATTCCTATCAAGAAGGAGGAGGTTGTGAGAATATATAAGCCCAAAGCTCCATGTCCACAGAGGCTACTAAAGGTGAGGAAGGAACATGCAAACTCACTCCCAAAAGATTCAATGCAACATCATGCAGAAAAAAGGGAGGAAGTCAATCAAGGGAGTCCACACTCCAATGAAACAGAGAGTTGCGTAAAGGGTGAGTTCATTGAACCACCAATTCAAGAAGTTCTTGATGAAGAAGAAACTCCAACCATCACATAACAACTAAGTCTTGAAATCAAAGAAGTGAAGGCAATCAATAAAATCACTAAAAAGAGCATGGTGACCAAGAAAAGAAGGACAATATCCATGAAGAAAAGGTGAACCAAAAACCATCCCACCCCTACCCCAACAAGCAAGTTTACTCAAGCTAACAACAAAAGAAAACTTGCTGGGGAGAGGCACTCAAAACAGGGGGCATTAACTAGCTCCTCTTTTCTCTTGAGGTCATTCCTCTTAACAAACTGGAAAAAGAGGAAGAAAATTGAGAACAACATGTCAAGCTAGTGACATTAAAAGAGCACTTGTTAGGAGGCAACCCAACCGTAGGTAACATTTTCTTTCCTTGCTTAGTACTTTCAATAATTTGGCATATGATTGCATTCTAAGTTTGGTGTTGCCATGCAACAATATGATTTTGAATCTTCACTAGGTACTTGCATCAATTTCAAACGGAAGTGTCACATTAATTTTGATGTTGTCACTTATCTTTTATGCAATGTATCATGCACACCCTCTTGATTTTGCAATCACAGTGTCTCTGTCTCTTGTGCCTCTATTGTATCCTTAATTTTTTCTTGCTTGAGGATACATCGTCAATTACTTATTGTTGCTTGTTAGCAATTCATCGTTTGAGACACTCATGAACCATAATAGACCCCATCACCACTGTTTTAATTGTTGCTTGAGGAAAAGCAAGCATTCTAAGTTTGGTGTGGGAAGGAGAAGAATAGGAGGAAAAGGACAACAATAATGAAGATGAACTAAAAGGTGGTAAAATTTCTTTTTCCTCTTACTTATTTCTAGAACTTTAAATTGCATGATTGTCTTCTATTCTCTTTGTAAGTATGTGTGATTGCTCCTTGTGAATAAGCATAGTTTGATGTTTGAATTGTAACATGTTGCTGTGACATTATGACTACCATCTTGAGTTTTGTAAGTCAAAGTAAGTGAGTAATCATGATCATAAACAAACAAGGTAACTAAATAAGAAGCTAGTATGAGCTTATAAGCACTACAAGAAAAAGCACATTTTTCGACGCAAAAAATCGACGGCTATCTCTCTCGTCGATATTTTTCGACGGCTTGCTGTCGATATTTTAAAAAAAGATAATTAAAAATAAAATAATAAAATCGACAGCCTGGTCGTTGATTTTTTTGTGCTGTATTAAAATTTTTTTAACTATCGTCATATTATCGACGAAGCAGCAGTGAAAAATACTTTTATTTTAAAATCGACGGATATGACGTCTATTTTTTTATTTAAAATACCGACAACACTTTCGTCGATAAATTTGAACGGTCTAAATTTCTCTATAAAAGCAAATAAGTGGTGTGGATTTATTGTATAAAATAGATGCAGAACGCGTTACTTTTTTTCAAATTAAAATCAACAACAGCACCGTCGATTTTTATTGATAAAAACACCAACCCCGTGCCTACTTCCTGCCTCCAACTTCAGAAACACAATTTTACCCCCAAATCCCTCCCCAACCCTCATTTCATCATTTTCTTTTATGCATTCCTCACTGATGCAAGGATTTATACTGGTTCGGAATTCCACAAAATATTTCCGTTGTTAGTATAGTCCAAACCAATAGTCAATCCTCAAATCAAACTAAATTTGGTTTTGCCACAAGTACAAACCCCAATGAAAATTAACCGAAGTATTTACACTCCGGGTTGTCTCACAAGGAATTGCAATGAAGTGGTCAATTATTGGCTATGAGGAACAAGGGGGGTTTGATTGATAAGGGGCAAGAAATTAAAGGGGCAAGAATTAAATGACAAGAAGAATAAATCAAGCAAGTAACTAAAGAGAGACATTCATGGCAAGCATTGAGATCATAGGCTTTCCATCCTAGTCATTAATCATAACAATACTTAACAAGAATTTATCTTATTTCGTCATCCCCAATGTTGGAAGAAGGTGTAAGTTATTTTCCATTAGAGAAAGTCAAACAAGACTAGTTAATCTCAAATCAAAAATCCTAATTAACTCACTAATTGAATTAGCAAGAGATTAGAGTCATTGAAAATGATATTAACTAAAAACTCTAGATCACCAATCTAAATTGGGTATTAATGACTTAAGATTGCCAAATTACTCTTCCCAAGCTAAGAATGCTCAAAATCTACTCTAAAGCCCAACCAACCATTTTGTCAAACACTTGGAAGGCATAAAAGGAAAGCATAGTAAAATACAAGAATAATAAATCTACCAACTACCAATTGCAAGAAAGTAAATCAACAACTCAAATCAACAATTATAAGACATCAAACATTAAATTTCATTAAAAGATATCTAAATCCAACATGAGCATCCATGAACATAAAAGAGAGCATAAAAGGGAAATTAACAAGAAAACTAAGAGAATCAAAGTGTAGAAGCATGAAATTGTAGAAGAAACAAGATGAGAACAATAATCAAAACCTAGATCTATGATGGAATTAAGCCTAAGAACCCTAATTCTAGAGAGAAGAGGGAGCTTCTCTCTCTAGAAACTAACCTACATGATGCTATACTACAAAAAATTGCTCTCCCCTTGCCCAAGCTTGAATTCTGCATGAAATAGCATCAGAAATGAGTTGGATTGGGCCCAAAGTGCTTCAAAAATCGCCCCCAGCGATTTCACCTTTAGTGGGCCACGTGTAGCATCGGTGCACACGCATATAGTGCATGTACGCGCCCCTAAATGCGAAGCAATGGTACGCGGAATCGTGATTACACTTTAATTATGTAAAATTCATTGCTCTTTCTTTCCCTGGAAATGGCGCCAAAAACATGATGCCAAGACCATGGTTCACAACTCCGTGTAACTAACCAGCAAGTGCACTGGGTCGTCCAAGTAATACCTTACGTGAGTAAGGGTCGAATCCCACGGAGATTGTTGGTATGAAGCAAGCTATGGTCACCTTGCAAATCTTAGTTAGGCGGATATCAAACAGTAATGTGTTTTCGAAAATAAATAATAGAATAGGGATAGAGGTACTTATGTAAATCATTGGTGAGAGTTTCAGATAAGCGAATGGAGATGCTTTTCGTTCCTCTGAACCTCTGCTTTCCTGCTATCTTCATCCAGTCAGTCTTACTCCTTTCCATGGCTGGCTTTATGTGATACATCACCATTGTCAACGGCTACTTTCGGTCATCTCTCGGGAAAATGATCCAATGCCCTGTCACGGCACAGCTAATCGTCTGGAGGCATCACCCTTGTCAATGGCTTCATCTTATCCTCTCAGTGAAAATGATCAACGCACCCTGTCACGGAAAGGGGATTCATCTGTTGGTTCTCGATCATGCTGGAATAGGATTTACTATCCTTTTGCGTCTGTCACTAACGCCCCGCAATCGCGAGTTTGGAGCTCGTCACAGTCATCCAATCACTGAATCCTACTCGGAATACCACAGACAAGGTTTAGACCTTCCGGATTCTCTTGAATGCCGCCATAATTCTAGCTTACGCCACGAAGATTCTGGTTAGGAGATCTAAGAGATACTCATTCAATCTAATGTAGAACGGAAGTGGTTGTCAGGCACGCGTTCATAGGGAATGATGATGATTGTCACGTTCATCACATTCAGGTTGAAGAGCGAATGAATATCTTAGAAGCGAAATAAGATGAATTGAATAGAAAACAGTAGTACTTTGCAATAATCTTTGAGGAACAGCAAAGCTCCACACCTTAATCTATGGAGTGTAGAAACTCTACCGTTTGAAAATACATAAGTGAAAGGTCCAGGCATGGCCGAATGGCCAACCCCTCTGATCTAAGAACCAGGCGTCCAAAGATGATCAAAGGATCAAAAGATAATCCAAAGATGTCTAATACAATAGTAAAAGGTCCTATTTATAATAAACTAGTCACTAGGGTTTAGATAAGTAAGTAATTGATGCATAAATCCACTTTCGGGGCCCACTTGGTGTGTGCTTGGGCTGAGCTTGAGTGTTGCACGTGTAGAGGTCCTTCTTGGAGTTGAACGCCAGCTTTTGTGCCAGTTTGGGCGTTCAACTCTGGTTTTGGCTCCTTTTCTGGCGCTGGACGCCAGATTTGGGCAGAGAGCTGGCGTTGAACGCCAGTTTGCGTCGTCTAAACTTGGCCAAAGTATGGACTATTATATATTTCTGGAAAGCCCTGGATGTCTACTTTCCACCGCAATTAGAAGCGCGCCATTTCGAGTTCTGTAGCTCCAGAAAATCCATTTTGAGTGCAGGAAGGTCAGAATCCAACAGCATCAGCAGTCCTTCTTCAACCTCTGAATCTGATTTTTGCTCAAGTCCCTCAATTTCAGCCAGAAAATACCTGAAATCACAGAAAAACACACAAACTCATAGTAAAGTCCAGAAATGTGAATTTAACATAAAAACTAGTGAAAATATCCCTAAAAGTAACTAGATCCTACTAAAAACATACTAAAAACAATGTCAAAAAGCGTATAAATTATCCGCTCATCACAACACCAAACTTAAATTGTTGCTTGTCCCCAAGCAACTGAAAATCAAATAGGATAAAAAGAAGAGAATATACTATAAATTCCAAACTATCAATGAAACATAGCTTCAATCAAATGAGCGGGACTTATAGCTTTTTGCCTCTTGAATAGTTTTGGCATCTCACTTTATCCATTGAGGTTCAGA
Source organism: Arachis hypogaea (assembly GCF_003086295.3). Lineage (NCBI taxonomy): Eukaryota > Viridiplantae > Streptophyta > Magnoliopsida > Fabales > Fabaceae > Arachis > Arachis hypogaea. Next base: position 80,931,591 of record NC_092047.1, read on the forward strand.
ATGATTGGTATCTATAGGAACTCAGAGTTCAGATAGTGTTATTGACTCTCCTAGTTCAGTATGATGATTCTTGAATACAGCTATTTTATGAGTCTTGGCCGTGGCCCTAAGCACTTTGTTTTCCAGTATTACCACCGGATACATAAATGCCACAGACACATAATTGGGTGAACCTTTTCAGATTGTGACTCAGCTTTGCTAAAGTCCCCAATTAGAGGTGTCCAGAGTTCTTAAGCACACTCTTTTTTTTTTTTTGCTTTGGACCTTGACTTTAACTGCTCAGTCTCAAGTTTTCACTTGACACCTACACGCCACAAGCACATGGTTAGGGACAGCTTGGTTTAGCCGCTTAGACCAGGATTTTATTCCTTTTAGGCCCTCCTATCCACTGATGCTCAAAGCCTTGGGATCCTTTTTATTGCCCTTGCCTTTTGGTTTTAAGGGTTATTGGCTTTTTGCTCTTGCCTCTTGGTTTTAAGAGCTTTTGGCTTTTTCTGCTTGCTTTTCTTTCTATTATTTTTTTTTCGCCTATATTTTTTTTTCTTTTTTTTTTTCTGCAAGCTTTGTTCTTTGCTGCTTTTTCTTGCTTCAAGAATCATTTTTATGATTTTTCAGATTATCAAATAACATGTCTCCTAGTCATCATTCTTTCAAGAGCCAACATATTTAACATTCTTAAACAACAACTTCAAAAGATATATGCACTGTTCAAGCATACATTCAGAAAACAAGAAGCATTGTCACCACATCAATATAATTAAACTAAGTTCAAGGATAAATTCGAAACTCATGTACTTCTTGTTCTTTTGAATTAAAACATTTTTTCATTTAAGAGAGGTGATGGATTCATAGGACATTCATAACTTTAAGACATAGTTACTAACTACTAATGATCATGTAATGAAGACACAAACATAGATAAGCACATAACATAGAAAACGAAAAACAGAAGAAATAAGAACAAGGAATGAATCCACCTTAGTGATGGTGGCGTTTCCTTCTTGAGGAAACAATGATGTCCTTGAGCTCTTCTATGTCTCTTCCTTGTCTTTGTTGCTCCTCCCTCATTGCTTTTTGATCTTCTCTTATTTCATGGAGCATGATGGAGTGCTCTTGATGTTCCACCCTTAGTTGTCCCATATTGGAACTCAATTCTCCTAGGGAGGTGTTGATTTGCTCCCAATAGTTTTATGGAGGAAAGTTTATTTGAGGCATCTCCGGGATCTCATGGTGATGAGCTTCATACACCTCTTGAGCTCCATGAATGGGCTCTCTTGCTTGCTCCATCTTCTTCTTAGTGATGGGCTTGTCCTCTTTAATGAGGATATCTCCCTCTATGTCAATCCCAACCGAATTGCAGAGGTGGCAGATGAGGTGAGGAAAGGCTAACCTTGCCATAGTGGAGGACTTGTCAGCCACCTTGTAGAGTTCTTGAGGTATAATCTCATGAACTTCCACCTCTTCTCCAGTCATGATGCTATGGATCATGATGGCCCGATCTATAGTAACTTCAGACCGGTTGCTAGTGGGAATGATTAAGCATTGAATGAACTCCAACCATCCTCTAGCTATAGGCTTGAGGTCCAATCTTCTTAGTTGAACAGGCTTACCTTTGGAGTCAATCTTCCATTGAGCTCCTTCCACGCATATGTCCATAAGGACTTGGTCCAACCTTTGATTAAAGTTGACCCTTCTAGTGTAGGGGCGTTCATCTCCTTGCATCATGGGCAAGTTAAACGCCAACCTCACATTCTCCGGACTAAAATCTAAGTATTTCCCCCGAACCATTGTAACATAGTTCTTTGGATCCGGGTTCTTACTTTGATCATGGTTCTTGGTGATCCATGCATTAGCATAGAACTCTTGAACCATTAGGATGCCGACTTATTGGATGGGATTTGTTAGAACTTCCCAACCTCTTCTTTGAATTTCATGTCGGATCTCCGGATACTCATTTCTTTTGAGTTTGAAAGGGACCTCAGGGATCACCTTCTTCTTGGCTACAACATCATAGAAGTGGTCTTGATGGGCTTTGGAGATGAACCTTTCCATCTCCCATGACTCGGATGTGGAAGCTTTTGTCTTCCCTTTTCCCTTTCTAGAGGATTCTCCGGTCTTAGGTGCCATCAATAGTAATGGAAAAACAAAAAGCTTATGCTTTTACCACACCAAACTTAGAATTTTGCTCGCCCTCGAGCAATAAAAGAAAGAATAGATGAAGAAGAAGAAGAAATGGAGGAGAGGGAGAGTGGGAAGTGTTTCGGCCAAGAAGGGTGTAGAGGGGTGTGTTGTGTGAATTTGATGAAGAATGGAGGGCTTTATATAGGGAAGGGAGGGGGGGAAAGGTTTCGGCCATATGGGTGGGTTTGGGTGGGAAATTGGTTTTGAATTTTTGAAGGTAGGTGGAGTTTATGAGGTAGGTTTATGGGGAAGAGTGGATGGATGTGTGAAAGAGAGTGGTGAGAAGAAGTGAGTGGAGGTAGGTAGGGATCCTATAGGGTCCACAGATCCTGAGTGGATCCTGTGGGGTCCACAGATCCTGAGTGGATCCTGTGGGTCCACAGATCCTGAGGTGTTCAAGGATTTACATCCCTGCACCCATTAGGCATGTAAAAATGCCTTTGCACACAACTCTGGGCGTTCAGCGCCAGGTTGGTGGCCATTTTGGGCATTCAACACCCATTTGTGTGCCATTTTTGGCGTTGAACGCCAAAACCATGCCTGTTCTGGCGTTCAGCGCCCAGAAGCTGCCCATTTTGGGCGTTCAGCACCAAAACCATGCTCTGTTCTGGCGCTGAACGCCAGACAGATGCTCCTCCAGGGTGTGATTTTTCTTCTGCTGTTTTTGACTCCGTTTTCAATTTTTATATTTATTTTGTGACTCCACATGATCATGAACCTAAGAAAATATGAAAAATAATAATAATAGAGTTAGATAAATAAACATTGGGTTGCCTCCCAACAAGCGCTTCTTTAATGTCAATAGCTTGACAGTGGGCTCTCATGGAGCCTCACAGATGTTCAGAGCATTGTTGAAACTCTCCAACACCAAACTTAGAGTTTGGATATGGAAGTTCAACACCAAACTTAGAGTTTGGTTGTGGCCTCCCAACACCAAACTTAGAGTTTGACTGTGGGAGCTTGGGTTGACTCTGCTTTGAGAGAAGCTTTTCATGCTTCCTCTCCATGGTTGCAGAGAGAGATCCTTGAGTTTTAAACACAAGGGAGTCCTCATTCATTTGGAGGACTAATTCTCCTCTGTCAACATCAATCACAGCTCTTGCTATGGCCAGGAAAGGTCTTCCTAGGATAATGGATTCATCCTCTTCCTTTCCAGTATCCAGGACTATGAAATCAGCAGGGATGTAAAGGCCTTCGACCTTTACTAACACGTCCTCTACTTGTCCATAAGCCTGTTTTCTTGAGTTATCCGCCATCTCTAATGAGATTTTAGCAGCTTGCACCCCATAGATTCCCAGTTTCTCTATTACAGAGAGGGGCATGAGGTTTATTCCTGAACTAAGGTCACACAGAGCCTTAAAGATCATGGTGCCTATGGTACAGGGTATTATGAACTTTCCAGGATCCTGTCTCTTCTGAGGCAATGTCAGTTGATCCAGATCACTTAGTTCATTGATGAACAAGGGAGGTTCAACTTCCCAAGTATCAATGCCAAATAATTTGGCATTCAGCTTCATGATTGCACCAAGAAACTTGGCAGCTTGCTCTTCAGTAACATCCTCATTCTCTTCAGAAGAGGAATACTCATCAGAGCTTATGAAGGGCATAAGGAGGTTTAATAGAATCTCTATGGTCTCTAGATGAGCCTCAGAGTTCTTTGGTTCCTCAGAGGGAAGCTCCTTATTGGTCACTGGACGTCCTAGGAGGTCTTCTTCCTTGGGATTCACGTCCTCCTCTCCTTCCCTTACAGGTTCGGCCATGGTAGTTATTGATGACAAGTCATCTTAGCCTATTTTAACTAGTCTTTTTCTTTTGTTTTCATTAGAATTATGCACTTTCTTGAGCTACAAGCAAGCCAATTAGGTAGATTTTCATGTTTCCTTTGATTGAATCAACCATGTATGAATTCATGCTATTTCATGAGGTTTTATACTATAATTGTCACATATTATGAAAGAATGAATATCTCATGATTTTAAGCATAGCTTTGATGTGTTTGGTTGATTAATGATAGGTGAAGAAAGCTTGGAGAAAGGTTGAAGCAAGAAGGAATAGCTAGGAGTAAAGAGAAGACAATGGAATAAGTGAAATTGAACCAGGAAGCAAAAAGCTGGACCTAAAGTTAGCCTCAAACTTTTGCACAAACTTTTGGGTGAAAAGTTAGCCCCAACGTTAGCCCCTAACTTTTGGGCTAACGTTGGAACTTGAAAATCACTCCCTGGGTACCAAAAGTTTGCGCCAACGTTAGCCCCTAACTTTGAGGCTAACGTTGGCACATGAAAATCACCCCTGGGCACCAAAAGTTTGCGCCAACGTTAGCCCCTAACTTTGAGGCTAACGTTGGCATGAGAAAAACACTCCCTGGGCACCAAAAGTTTGCGCCAACGTTAGCCCCTAACTTTGAGGCTAACGTTGGCACATGAAAACTACAAGGGGAGGAGCAAAAGTTTGCGCCAACGTTAGCCCCTAACTTTTGGGCTAACGTTGGCGCCTCAAGTGCACCAAGGAAGGCCAACGTTGGTGCAAAAGTTAGACCCCTAACTTTTGCACCAACGTGAGTATCAGCAAGTTATGTTGGCTGATATGAAAAGTTGGACCAAAAGTTAGACCCTAACTTTTGCTCTAACTTTTGGTCCAACTTTTGCAAAACTCCAACCCGGTTCAATTGGTTCACTTTGGTTCTTCTCCAAACTTCAAGAGCAATCAACCAAGGCCTCTTTCAACCCAATTCCACCAAGAGCAAAGGCCCAACTCAAGGCTTGAAGATCATTTGAAGAAAGTGTATAAATAGAATAGAATTCAAGTTCTTCAGGGAGCTTTTCCTTTGAATTTTCATAATAGTTTTCGGAGAGCTTTGGATATTGAGTGATCTTTAATTTCTTAGTCTTGGGGAAGGAGAATTCACTTCTCTTCCTCTTAGTTTTATTGCTTTCAATTTCAATTACAATTGTCTTGGATCTTGGGTTGAAGAATTGAAGAAATTCTGTTTCAATCTCATCCTTGGATCTCTTTGTTTATTTACTGCTTAATTGAAATTCAGTTCGGTTAATTGCTCTTCATCTACTTTCCTTGCAATTTACAATTCCCTTGCAATTGTTCTTGTTGGATCTAGGAAGGCATTGAGATCTAGACTCGGTTTTCTAGTCTCTGGGTCCTGAGATCTAAACTTTCAATTTCTAATTCTCTGTTTACTGTTTTCATGTTCATTTACTTTTCTGCTTCAAGATCCGATCTAACCCAAACCTTCTTCTACTTCTCTGCTTGATGCAAATTTACTTTTCCTTGTTTAAATTCTGCAAATCCAATCCCCAATTCCCTTTACAATTCCAGCCGTTTACATTTCTTGCACTTTAAGATTCCGCAATTTACATTTCTTGCATTCTAAGGTTCTGCCATTTAATTTCTTGTTCTTTAAAATTCAGCAATTTAATTTCCTGCTCTCTTTAATTCCTTGCAATTTAATTTCTACAAATCACAAAACACTCAACCAAATCTTGATTCGCTTGACTAAATTAACCACTAAGCTAAAATTGCTCAATCCTTCAATCCCTGTGGGATCGACATCACTCCCGTGAGTTTTTATTACTTGATACGACCCGGTACACTTGCCGGTTAGATTTGTGTGTTTTGGGAGAAATTCATTTTTCACCAAAATACTCATCAAGTTTTTGGCGCCGTTGCCGGGGATTGATTAGATTGACAATGATTAAGTGAGGTGGTAATCTAGATCAAGCACTTTTTCTTTAATTTTGATTAACCCACTAACTGTTTGATTTTTTGCTTAAACTAACTAACACTTCAATCTAGCAGTAGATTGAAGTGTCACTAGTTTTGTGCATTTCTCATGCTCTGCTTGTATGTCAGGTACAAGAAGAACCACACCCAATTTTCATGAACAAGACGAAAGAACTCTCAGGAGGTTAAGAAGAGCTGAAAGAGGGAAAAATATTGTTGGAGAAGAGGAATCAGACGAAGAATTCCAAGAAATGGAGGAACATTCAACCAATCCACCAGGTGGAGCAGACAACAACAATGACAACCCACCCCAGAGGAGAGTTTTGGCTTCCTATACCTTTGCAAATCCTAGACATTGTGGGAGCAGCATCTTGGCTCCAAATGTCAATGCAAATAATTTTGAACTCAAGCCACAACTCATCACTTTGGTTCAGAACAATTGCTCTTTTGGTGGAGGACCACTTGAAGACTAACACCAACATTTGTCCACTTTCTTGAGGATATGCAACACTGTCAAAACTAATGGAGTGCCTCCTGACAGTTACAAACTGATGCTATTCCCATTTTCTCTCAGGGACAAGGCCACTCAATGGTTGGAATCTTTTCCAAGGGACAGCATCAACAACTGGGATGATTTGGTAACCAAGTTTCTTGCCAAGTTTTACCCACCTCAGAGGATTATAAGGTTGAAGGCTAAGGTACAAACATTTACACAAATGGAGGCTGAACCCATCTATGAGGCATGGGAGAGGTACAAGGCTCTAATCAGGAAATGTCCCCCTGCCATGTTTAATGAGTGGGAGAAGCTGCAGAACTTCTATGAAGGCTTAACACTGAAATCCCAGGAAGCTTTGGATCATTCAGCTGGAGGTTCCTTGCAACTCATGAAAACTGCAGAGGAGGCTCAAGAACTCATTGATATGGTGGCCAACAACCAATATTTCTTTGCTCATCAAAGAGGCCGCCAACCATCACAAAGGAGAGGAGTAATGGAACTAGAAGGAGTGGATTCAATCTTGGCTCAAAACAAATTAATGCAGCAGCAAATTCAACAACAATTTGAGCAAATGACCAAGAGGATTGATGGCCTCCAAGTTGCAGCAGTTAACACTAGCCAACCATCAGCCATATGGGGGCAAAATGAAGAAATCCAAGAGGAGCAACAGCAAGAACAAGTCCAGTACATGCATTCAAATCCAAATGAATTCTATGGTGATACCTACAACCCCTCATGGAAAAATCACCCCAACCTCAGATGGGGAGACACTCACAACCAAAACCAACACCCATGGTAGAGGAACTCAAACCAAAACAACCCAAGAAATAACCAAAACTACAACCAGCAGCAGACTAACCAAAACACATACAGAAAACCTCAAAATAACTACCCTAATCTCAACCAGTACCAATCCAACAACCATTCCACCAACCAAAATGTTTACCACCCACCACCCACATCTCACAACCCACCACAAGCACCACCTGAACCTCAAAGACTCACCAACTTAGAGACCTTGATAGAGAAAATGATGAAACACCAGGAAATAACAAACAAAAACCATGAAGCATCACTAAAGAGCCTAGAGAGGCAGATTGGGCAGCTCTCCAAGCAAGTATCTGTTGAGAGACCTTCAAACTCACTGCCCAGTGACACAATCCCAAATCCCAAGGAGGAATGCAAGGCAATACAATTAAGGAGTGGGAGAGCATTGATAAGCAACAATGACACTACAAAGAAACAAGCAGAGAGCATCAAAGAACCAACAGAGGATGAGAAGCAAGCAAAGGATGATGAAGCTAAGGAGCAAGTTGTGATGCCAAACAAAAGCACTGAGAAACTTAAAGAGAAGGACAATCAGCCACATAGCTCAAAGAAAGTAACCCAGGGACAGCAGCAAATAGGAAAGAGCATCACACCTCCACTACCTTATCCCCAGAGGTTCAACAAAGAGGTTAAAGACCAGCATTTTCACAAGTTCCTTGAGATTTTTAAGAAGCTGGAAATCAATATTCCCTTGGCTGAAGCACTTGAGCAAATGCCTCTGTATGCCAAATTCTTGAAGGAGCTTGTCAACAAGAAAAGAAGCTGGAATGAGAAAGAAACCATAGTGATTACTGAGGAATGCAGGGCCTTGATTCAAAAGGGGCTTCCTCCTAAGCTTGAGGACCCAGGGAGCTTCCTGTTGCCTTGCACCATTGGGGAATTGACCATCACTAAAGCGATGTGTAATCTCGGAGCAAGTATTAACTTAATACCATCCTCCCTGGTGAAAAAGCTGCATATAGAGGAGGTCAAACCAGTACAAATGTCTCTGGAGCTGGTAAATAAGTCAATAGTATACCCCAGGGGCGTAATTGAAAATCTTTTGGTCAAGGTGGACAGTTTTATATACCCTGCTGATTTTGTGGTTCTAGAATCAAACGATGATGATGGTGACTCTGTTATACTGGGAAGGCCATTCTTGGCCACTGCTAGAGCTATCATAGACGTAGAGGAAGGGGAATTAACTCTCAGGATGCATGACCAGAGTGTCACTCTGAAGGTATTACCAGAAGCACAATTTAGCAAGGAGAAGAAAGACTATATGAAAAATGACCAGGAAGGTCACAGCAACATCCCAATGCTAAGGATTGTGCAGACTGATGAAGAAGCCCAAGAGGATATTAGAGTATTAGCCACTGAAAAGAGAGGTCCCCAAGGAAAGCCTACGGCCAGAAAAGAAAGATCAACAAAAGGAAAGATGAAACGCAGAAACAAAGCAAAAAGGGAAGAACAGAAAGATTCCAACAGAGGGGCTTTCCAAAGGTGACAAAGTGCAACTGATATATCAACAGCTGGGGGCAAATCAACAAACCGAGGACTACTACACTGTCAGCAACATACTCTCATTAGAGCATGCTGAAATTGAACACCAGAGAACAAAGAAGAGGATCACGGTCAGAGGAGACAAATTGAGGCCCTACAAGCACCAACCACCATAAAAGAAAGCCTCAATGTCAAGCTAGTGACAATAAAAGAGCGCTTGTTGGGAGGCAACCCAACCTGAGGTAGTTTTCTTTTCATAACTTTTTCAATAAGAGTGTTGGATAACTGCTATGTATTGCAAGAAGCTAAGTTTGGTGTTGCACACCAAAAACAATCGAAGGGAGAATGCCGGATGCTAAGTTTGGTGTTCCACCAAAACTTCATTTAAAGTTACATTCTAACTTCTTGCACATTGCTAGTTCCAAGCAATCAAACAGATTATTCAAACAACTTAACTGTTTTTGTTTAGTCTCAATTTCATAACCTTTAGCAAGGACACAAAAGTTTGCCCAGAGTTAACCTGTTGAATCAGAAGAAGTAGCAAGGAATTAAGTCTGGGAGTTAACCACCAATTGAAGATACTATGCATCAAGACTCAAAAAAGGGTCACAGCAGAAAGAAGAACAAAAGAAATGCAAACCAATAGGTTGTATCTATACTTAACCTTTGCTGTTGAGAAATACTTTTGATTGATATCTTGTTAAATTATTTATTCAGTTCAAACAGATTCAAATTTCTTTTAAAATAAGTAAGCTAGTTTATGTGTGTGCTTGTGTGTTTACTTTCACTTGACAAGGAGCATGTTTTGTCCCCTGCATCTTTAAGTTCAATAAAAGAAATGTTTGAATGTGAAGCAAGATAGTCTCTGTTAGATAGAAGTAGAATAAAAGTAAATGGTGGTATGTGTGTGGTTGTATAATAGCTCACTTTTAGTGAATAAAGAGCTAGGATATCTCATTCTAAGTAAAGAGTGGCCTACTGTGTATGAATCTCAATTAAATAAAAAATTCCTTGGTTAGAAAGAAAAACAAAAAGAAAAAAAGAAAAGAGATAGCCAAAAAGTGGCAGAACAAAAGGAAACAAAAAGAAACAAAGCGGGACACCAATAGCTTGAACTTTAAAATATATGCCTGTGGTGTCTTTGTACTAGGATCTGCTTGGATTAGTAAGCTCTTAGGAGTGCATCAACACTTGGTGACTTGGGTTAACTAATCCGGGATCATCAGCTGAAAGTCCACTATCAAGAGCAACCAAACTACAAGGCATTTAGTAACCCAAAGAGGTGCTGGGCATCAATGTTTTAAAAAGGAATGTGAGCCAAGTGTCTATGGTGAATAATGTGTCAAGTATAAAGAAAAGGAAATGAACTTGCTACACATGACACTCAAATAAAGCTTATAAACAAAGTAATAGCCAAGGATAAAGGAATAATGAGAGGTCATAGCAGTATGTTACTTGAAGCTTGAAGGAGACTTTCTAGGCCTAGGAGTCAATAAGAAGTGAGTATTTACATATCCACACAAAATCCCATGAACTATCAATAATACTCTGCTAGCATGAACATCCTCTTCCATTCCATTCTTTCTTCTCAATAAATCTTTTCTTGCTTGGGGACAAGCAAGCTTTAAGTTTGGTGTTGTGATGACAAGTCATCTTAGCCTATTTTAACTAGTCTTTTTCTTTTGTTTTCATTAGAATTATGCACTTTCTTGAGCTACAAGCAAGCCAATTAGGTAGATTTTCATGTTTCCTTTGATTGAATCAACCATGTATGAATTCATGCTATTTCATGAGGTTTTATACTATAATTGTCACATATTATGAAAGAATGAATATCTCATGATTTTAAGCATAGCTTTGATGTGTTTGGTTGATTAATGATAGGTGAAGAAAGCTTGGAGAAAGGTTGAAGCAAGAAGGAATAGCTAGGAGTAAAGAGAAGACAATGGAATAAGTGAAATTGAACCAGGAAGCAAAAAGCTGGACCTAAAGTTAGCCTCAAACTTTTGCACAAACTTTTGGGTGAAAAGTTAGCCCCAACGTTAGCCCCTAACTTTTGGGCTAATGTTGGAACTTGAAAATCACTCCCTGGGTACCAAAAGTTTGCGCCAACGTTAGCCCCTAACTTTGAGGCTAACGTTGGCACATGAAAATCACCCCTGGGCACCAAAAGTTTGTGCCAACGTTAGCCCTTAACTTTGAGGCTAACGTTGGCACGAGAAAAACACTCCCTGGGCACCAAAAGTTTGCGCCAACGTTAGCCCCTAACTTTGAGGCTAACGTTGGCACATGAAAACTACAAGGGGAGGAGCAAAAGTTTGCACCAGCGTTAGCCCCTAATATTTGGGCTAACGTTGGCGCCTCAAGTGCACCAAGGAAGGCCAACGTTGGTGCAAAAGTTAGACCCCTAACTTTTGCACCAACGTGAGTATCAGCAAGTTATGTTGGCTGATATGAAAAGTTGGACCAAAAGTTAGACCCTAACTTTTGCTCCAACTTTTGGTCCAACTTTTGCAAAACTCCAACCTGGTTCAATTGGTTCACTTTGGTTCTTCTCCAAACTTCAAGAGCAATCAACCAAGGCCTCTTTCAACCCAATTCTACCAAGAGCAAAGGCCCAACTCAAGGCTTGAAGATCATTTGAAGAAAGTGTATAAATAGGATAGAATTCAAGTTCTTCAGGGAGCTTTTCCTTTGAATTTTCATAATAGTTTTCGGAGAGCTTTGGATATTGAGTGATCTTTAATTTCTTAGTCTTGGGGAAGGAGAATTCACTTCTCTTCCTCTTAGTTTTATTGCTTTCAATTTCAATTACAATTGTCTTGGATCTTGGGTTGAAGAATTGAAGAAATTCTGTTTCAATCTCATCCTTGGATCTCTCTGTTTATTTACTGCTTAATTGAAATTCAGTTCGGTTAATTGCTCTTCATCTATTTTCCTTGCAATTTACAATTCCCTTGCAATTGTTCTTGTTGGATCTAGGAAGGCATTGAGATCTAGACTCGATTTTCTAGTCTCTGGGTCCTGAGATCTAAACTTTCAATTTCTAATTCTCTGTTTACTGTTTTCATGTTCATTTACTTTTCTGCTTCAAGATCCGATCTAACCCAAACCTTCTTCTACTTCTCTGCTTGATGCAAATTTACTTTTCCTTGTTTAAATTCTGCAAATCCAATCCCCAATTCCCTTTACAATTCCAGCCGTTTACATTTCTTGCACTTTAAGATTCCGCAATTTACATTTCTTGCATTCTAAGTTTCTGCCATTTAATTTTTTGTTCTTTAAAATTCAGCAATTTAATTTCCTGCTCTCTTTAATTCCATGCAATTTAATTTCTGCAAATCACAAAACACTCAACCAAATCTTGATTCGCTTGACTAAATTAACCACTAAGCTAAAATTGCTCAATCCTTCAATCCCTGTGGGATCGACCTCACTCCCGTGAGTTTTTATTACTTGATACGACCCGGTACACTTGCCGGTTAGATTTATGTGTTTTGGGAGAAATTCATTTTTCACCAAAATACTCATCAGTTATGTCAATGGCCTTGCACTCTCCTTTTGGATTCTCTTCTGTATTGCTTGGGAGAGTACTAGGAGGGATTTCAGTGATCCTTTTACTCAGCTGGCCCACTTGTGCTTCCAGCTTTCTAATGGAAGACCTTGTTTCATTCATGAAACTTACAGTGGCCTTGGATAGATCAGAGACTAAGTTTGCTAAATTAGAAGTATTTTGTTCAGAGTTCTCTGTCTGTTGCTAAGTGGATGATGGAAAAGGTTTATTATTGTTAAACCTGTTTCTTCCACTATTATTAAAGCCTTGTTGAGGCTTTTGATCCTTCCATGAGAAATTTGGATGATTTCTCCATGATAGATTATAGGTGTTTCCATAAGGTTCACCTAAGTAATTCACCTCTGCTATTGCAGGGTTCTCAGGATCATAAGCTTCTTCTTCAGGAGAAGCCTCTTGAGTACTGTTGGATGCAGCTTGCATTCCATTCAGACTCTGAGAAATCATATTGACTTGCTGAGTCAATATTTTGTTCTGAGCCAATATGGCATTCAGAGTATCAATTTCAAGAACTCCCTTCTTCATAGGCGTCCCATTACTCACAGGATTCCTTTCAGAAGTGTACATGAACTGGTTATTAGCAACCATGTCAATGAGTTCTTGAGCTTCTGCAGGTGTTTTCTTTAGGTGAATGGATCCACCTGCAGAAGTGTCCAGTGACATCTTTGATAGCTCAGATAAACCATCATAGAATATATCCAGGCTGGTCCATTCTGAAAGCATGTCAGAAGGACACTTTTTGGTCAACTGTTTGTATCTTTCCCAAGCTTCATAGAGGGATTCACCTTCTTTCTGTCTGAAGGTTTGAACATCAGCTCTAAGCTTGCTCAGCTTTTGAGGAGGAAAGTACTTGGCTAAGAAAGCCGTGACCAGCTTATCCCAAGAGTTCAGGCTGTCTTTGGGTTGAGAATCCAACCATAATCTAGCTCTGTCTCTTACAGCAAAAGGGAAAAGCATGAGCCTGTAGACTTCAGGATCTACTCCATTAGTCTTAACAGTATCACATATCTGCAAGAATTCAGTTAAGAACTGAAAAGGATCTTCAGATGGAAGTCCATGAAACTTGCAGTTCTGCTGCATCAGAGAAACTAATTGAGGTTTCAGCTCAAAGTTGTTTGCTCCAATGGCAGGAATGGAGATGCTTCTTCCATGTAAATTGGAATTAGGTGCAGTAAAGTCACCAAGCATCTTCCTTACATTATTATTATTTTCGGCTGCCATCTCCTCTTCCTGTTCAAAAATTTCTGAAAGGTTATCTCTGGATTGTTGTATTTTAGCTTCTCTTAGTTTCCTTTTTAGAGTCCTTTCAGGTTCTGGATCTGCTTCCACAAGAATGTTCTTATCCTTGCTCCTGCTCATATGACAAAGAAGAGGGCACAGAAAAATAATAATAATAATAATAGAGATCCTTTATACCACAGTATAGGGATCCCTGTGTGAGTAGAAGAAGAGGGGGAGACAAAGAATGTAATGTAATGGAAGAAACACAACTGTAAGGAGGGTTGAGATGTGAGATGAGATGTTAGTAGATGAATAAATAAATAGAATAAGATGGGAGAGGGAGAATTTTCGAAAATAATTTTTGAAGAAAGGGTTAGTGATTTTTGAAAATAGTTTTTGAAAAAGGTTAGTAATTTTCGAAAAAATTTGAAATCAAAAATAAAAATAATTAGTTAATTAAAAAGAAATTTTGAAAAAGAGGGAAGATATTTTCGAAAATTAGAGAGAGAGAGTTAGTTAGGTAGTTTTGAAAAAGTTAAGAAACAAACAAAAAGTTAGTTAGTTAGTTGAAACAAATTTTGAAAAGATAAGAAGTTAGGAGGTTAGAAAAGATATTTTGAAATCATATTTTTGAAAAAGAAAAGAAGATATTTTTGAAAAGATATGATAGGAATTAGTTTTGAAAAATATTTGATTTTTAAAATCACAATTAATGACTTGATTCACAAGAAATCACAAGATATGATTCTAGAACTTAAAGTTTGAATCTTTCTTAACAAGTAAGTAACAAACTTGAAATTTTTGAATCAAAACATTAATTGTTATTGATATTTTCGAAAATTTGATATGAAAATAAGAAAAAGATTTTTGAAAAATATTTTTGGAATTTTCGAAAATAACTAAGAAATTTGAAAAAGATTTGATTTTTGAAAAAGATTTTTGAAAAAGATAAGATTTTCAAATTGAAAACTTGATTTGACTCATAAGAAACAACTTGATTTTAAAAATTTTGAAAAAGTCAATCCAATTTTCGAATTTGATGAGAGAAAAAGGGAAAGATATTTTTTTGATTTTTGAATTTTTATGATGAGAGAGAAGAACAAGAAAAATGATGCAATGCATGAAAGTTATGGATCAAAACAATGAATGCATGCAAGAATGCTATGAATGTCAAGATGAACACCAAGAACACTATGAAGATCATGATGAACATCAAGAACACATTTTTGAAAAATTTTTAATGCAAAGAAAACATGCAAGACACCAAACTTAGAATTCTTTAATGCTTACGCACTAAGAATTCAAGAATGCATATGAAAAACACCATACAACACAAAACAAAAAATCATCAAGATCAAACAAGAAGACTTACCAAGAACAACTTGAAGATCATGAAGAACAGGAATGTATGAAATTTTCGAAAAATGCAAGATGCACATGCAAATGACACCAAACTTATGTCATGACTCATGACTCAAACAAGAAACACAAAAAATGTTTTTGATTTTTTTGATTTTCTAATTTTTTTGGATTTTTTCGAAAATTATATGAAAAAGAAAAAATAAGGATTCCAAAATTTTTAATATGAATTCCAGGAATCTTGCATTCTTAGTCTAAAGCCTCAGTCCAGGAATTAGACATGGCTCACTAGCCAGCCAAGCTTTCAATGAAAGCTCCAGTCCAAAACACTAGACATGGCCAATGGCCAGCCAAGCTTCAGCATGTAATTCAGACATGACATGCCTGACATACCCTACAGTCGTGTAACAACTGATGGTTGGAAGCCTCAGTCCAAAAGAATTTAGACATGGCTTTACAGCTAGCCAGGCTTCACATGCTTCATGAAACACTAGAATTCATTCTTTAAAAATTTTGAATAAAATTTTTGAAAACATTTTTTTTTCGAAAACAGGTGAGAAAATTTTGAAGTATTTTTGAAAAAATTTTTGAAAAGAAAACAAAAAGAAAATTACCTAATCTGAGCAACAAGATAAACCGTCAGTTGTCCAAACTCGAACAATCCCCGGCAACGGCGCCAAAAACTTGGTACGCGGAATCGTGATTACACTTTAATTATGTAAAATTCATTGCTCTTTCTTTCCCTGGAAATGGCGCCAAAAACATGATGCCAGGACCATGGTTCACAACTCCGTGTAACTAACCAGCAAGTGCACTGGGTCGTCCAAGTAATACCTTACGTGAGTAAGGGTCGAATCCCACGGAGATTGTTGGTATGAAGCAAGCTATGGTCACCTTGCAAATCTCAGTTAGGCGGATATCAAACAGTAATGTGTTTTCGAAAATAAATAATAGAATAGGGATAGAGGTACTTATGTAAATCATTGGTGAGAGTTTCAGATAAGCGAATGGAGATGCTTTTCGTTCCTCTGAACCTCTGCTTTCCTGCTATCTTCATCCAGTCAGTCTTACTCCTTTCCATGGCTGGCTTTATGTGATACATCACCATTGTCAACGGCTACTTTCGGTCATCTCTCGGGAAAATGATCCAATGCCCTGTCACGGCACGGCTAATCGTCTGGAGGCATCACCCTTGTCAATGGCTTCATCTTATCCTCTCAGTGAAAATGATCAACGCACCCTGTCACGGCACGGCTATTCATCTGTTGGTTCTCGATCATGCTGGAATAGGATTTACTATCCTTTTGCGTCTGTCACTAACGCCCCGCAATCGCGAGTTTGGAGCTCGTCACAGTCATCCAATCATTGAATCCTACTCAGAATACCACAGACAAGGTTTAGACCTTCCGGATTCTCTTGAATGCCGACATCATTCTAGCTTACGCCACAAAGATTCTGGTTAGGAGATCTAAGAGATACTCATTCAATCTAATGTAGAACGGAAGTGGTTGTCAGGCACGCGTTCATAGGGAATGATGATGATTGTCACGTTCATCACATTCAGGTTGAAGAGCGAATGAATATCTTAGAAGCGAAATAAGATGAATTGAATAGAAAACAGTAGTACTTTGCATTAATCTTTGAGGAACAGCAAAGCTCCACACCTTAATCTATGGAGTGTAGAAACTCTACCGTTTGAAAATACATAAGTGAAAGGTCCAGGCATGGCCGAATGGCCAGCCCCTCTGATCTAAGAACCAGGCGTCCAAAGATGATCAAAGGATCAAAAGATAATCCAAAGATGTCTAATACAATAGTAAAAGGTCCTATTTATAATAAACTAGTCACTAGGGTTTAGATAAGTAAGTAATTGATGCATAAATCCACTTCCGGGGCCCACTTGGTGTGTGCATGGGCTGAGCTTGAGTGTTGCACGTGTAAAGGTCCTTCTTGGAGTTGAACGCCAGCTTTTGTGCCAGTTTGGGCGTTCAACTCTGGTTTTGGCTCCTTTTCTGGCGCTGGACACCAGATTTGGGCAGAGAGCTGGCGTTGAACGCCAGTTTGCGTCGTCTAAACTTGGCCAAAATATGAACTATTATATATTGCTGGAAAGCCCTGGATGTCTACTTTCCAACGCAATTAGAAGCACGCCATTTCGAGTTCTGTAGCTCCAGAAAATCCATTTTGAGTGCAGAAAGGTCAGAATCCAACAGCATCAGCAGTCCTTCTTCAACCTCTGAATCTGATTTTTGCTCAAGTCCCTCAATTTCAGCCAGAAAATACCTGAAATCACAGAAAAACACACAAACTCATAGTAAAGTCCAGAAATGTGAATTTAACATAAAAACTAGTGAAAACATCCCTGAAAGTAACTAGATCCTACTAAAAATATACTAAAAACAATGTCAAAAAGCGTATAAATTATCCGCTCATCAAGCAACCATAACAAATTTTATATCATTTCGAAGCTCCGGATGTTAGCTTTCCAATGCAACTAGAACCGCCTCATTTGGACCTTTGTAGCTCAAGTTATGGTCGATTGAGTGCGAAGAGGTCAGACTTGACAGCTTTGCAGTTCCTTCATTTCTTCATGAGTTCTCCCACTTTGAATTCTTCTCTCCTCACTTCTTCCATCCAATACTTGCCTAATGAACCTGAAATCACTCAACAAACACATCAAGGTATCGAATGGAATTAAAGTGAATTAAATTTAGCTATTTTAAGGCCTAAAAAATATGTTTTCACATTTAAGCACAAATCAAGGGAGAATTGCAAAACCATGCTATTTCATTGAATAAATATGGGAAAAGGTGATAAAATCCCCCAAATTAAGCACAAGATAAACCACAAAATTGGGGTTTATCAAATCTCTCACACTTAAACCAAGCATGTTCTCATGCTAAGAATAAAGAAGGACAAGAAAAGGGGTATGAACATTTATTCAATGCACAGAAACTATATCCAACCTACCTAAATGAATGCACTAAATGCAAGATGATTCTATCTACTTGGTCAAAAGCAAATCAATCTCCAAGAGCATGTATGAACAAGTTGGGCTAAGATCATATGATGATTCATGAATCCTACCAATTCAAATATCAAAATAAAGTTCAAACAGACTTGCAAGAAGGAAGCTCATGAAAGCCGAGAACAAGGAATTGAGCATCGAACCCTCACCGAAAGTGTACCCACTTTAATCGCTCAAGTGTATAGGGTTGATCACTCAATTCTCTTCTACTCATGCTTTCCAAGATTTGTTTTTCATCTAACAATCAACAATTATTCAATGCATACATGCATTCATCTTGAGGACTTATTCATAGGTTGTAATGGGGCTAGGGTAAAGGTAGGGATGCATATATGGCTAAGTGAGCTTAAAATTTGTATCTTTGATTAGCCTAAGCTCTCACCTAACACATATAACAACCTATACAATTCTAATACACAACCTAGCTACCCATGATTCCCACTTTTTCACATACTCATGCATTCTTTTTAATTCACATTCTATATGCATTGATTTTTATTGAACTTTACTTTGAGGCATTTTTGTTATATATATATGTATATATATAAATATATATATACATATATATATATATGTACATATATATATGTTTTTTTTCTAAAGTATATACAAACGTATCAATGCATATGGTTTTACATATAATGCATGAATATGTACCCAATTCCCAATATTTTCAATAAAAATAAAAATTACACTTTTACCTCAACCAATGTCCCAAGTTTCCCATACCCAAATGATACACACCCTCACTAGCCTAAGCTAATCAAAGATCAAAATTGAGAACATTTATTATTTTTCACTTAGGGGTAGTGATGTGCTAACATTAAGAACAAAAGGGATTAAATAGGCTCAAATTTGGCTAACAATGATTGATGAAAGGTAGGCTATTTGGGTAAGTGAGCTAAATGAAATGATGGCCTCAATCATATAAATGCATGTATACATGGAATAATGGACATAAAGAATCAAACAAATCAAAGATTACAATCATAGAAAGAGAATAATGCGCACAAGAATGGAAATAAGTGGTTATAAGATGTAACTACACCATTTGGCTCAAAACTCACATGCTTTTGTTCTTAGCTCAAAAATCATGTTCCAAAATAAATTCTTCAAGCAAGTTCACACAAAAAAAATTTTTCGAATTGGTAGGGTGCCCTAAAACAATTTTTCTTGGAAAGAATCATCACCCTAACTAAGTAGTCCTAACATAAAAGAAGTGGTAAAATATGTACAAATTCTAACTAACATGCAACCTATCATGCAATGCAACAACTAACTAACAAAGACAAAAAATTAAGAAATGGGTGTTAAAAAAGGAAGTTGTTACCCATGGAGATCGGTCGGACGACCTCCCCACACTTAGAAATTTGCACCGTCCTCGGTGCATGCAAAGAAGAGCAAGATGGACGGGTAGCTACAATTGATGAGTTTCTTCAAAGAGTTGTGCGGGTGAACTTGTTTGTTGCTCCATTTGAAGTTTTTCAATTCCTTTCCTTCTTGGTGGCCAACCTCAAAGGAGAGAAAAAGAAAGAAAATTAGGCCTACATCAAAGATATGAAAGCAATTAGAACATAGGCGGGGGCTAATTCCAAATAAAAGTATGGTTCTCAAATACAAGGTAGCTACAACATATAAGTGAGAAAATAATATAAGCTAAGGGCATATCAACTAATACTTGATGCAAGAGTAAACTCAAAGCATAGGCAAATGACATGAAGAGCATGTTGCATCAAGCTTAATCAACAATTGACACAAACAAGATTAATGATAAGCATGAGAGCATTTGGTCCCATCCTAACTCACTGATGATGAGGTATAAAAACAAGGGATCATGAGTCAGGAAGGACTAAAGCACTAATCTTGTGTGTAGAGCAAATATTACAATTAATGCCAAACAAGTCACGAAGCACCAAGAGTAACCAAGAAAATCTCAACAATTGAGTAAAAGAATTAAACACCAATATTAAAATAAGAAACTTAGAAAATAAAAGGGAAAACAAGTTACAAAAATAAAATTAAAATGCAATGAATGAAAATAAGGAAATGCAATAAAAGAAGATGGAAGAAAAGAGATTTTTTTATATCAGTATTTTATTAATTATTATTTTATATATATTTTTTTAATTTTTTAAAGAAAAAAAATTTCCAAGAGAGGAAGAAGAAAAAAAAAGTAGAAAGAAAGAAGAAGAAAAGAAGAAAGAAGGATAAAGGAGAAATGAGAAAAACAGGGTGCAAATCCGCGCATATGCGCCATGCGTGCTTATGCGCGGATGCAGCAGGGACGATCGGCGCGTACGCGCCATGCGTGCTTGCGCGCGGATGCGGCAGGGACAATCTGCGCGTATGCGCCATGCGTGCTTACGCGCGGATCGCCTGGCATAAAGTAGGCATAAAGTGGGCAAAACTCTCGGGTTTTAGTACTAGGAGTTGTGATACCACGCTAACGCGCGCGCACAGCGCGCTTGCGTGCCGATGCCTGCTTTTTTTTTAAAAGCCTAAAATAGAATTTAACACTCTCCTAAGCTATAAACATTCTAAAGCAACCAAAATTCAAATTTAACAAAAATCTTTAAGTTTTTGAAAAATTTTCAAATACACTAAAAACAAAACTTATACTACAAGCAAAACACTACTCAATAACAACTAAGCTACAACTTAAGACACAAATCTAATCAAACAAACCAACAACCAAAATATTAAAACAAGAGTATGCAAAGAAGAAAACTACCTAACAATGGCAACCCAATTCATCCATTGATTATATTTACAAGAGAAAGGAAAGAGTTTACCATGGTGGGGTGTGTCCCACCTAGCACTTTTAGTTTAAGTCCTTAAGTTAGACATTTGGTGGAGGTCCTTGCTAGGGTGGTTTATGCTTGAATTCATCCTTGAATCCCCACCATTGATTACATCTCCAATGTCCACTGGGATCCCAAATTAGGTGCACAAGGCATTCAAGTAAGCTTAGGTAGATGACAAGGCCCCAAGAGTATTGGTTGTTGAAATGAATACCAGAGTCCCAAACCTTGTTCTTGCACCCATCTTCCCGTTGACTACCATAGTTAAATTTGGGTGACAAGGCTTGTGAATTCTCAATTAAGCATCCAAACATTCTCCTAGACCCTTGCAATTTGGTTCTACACCAACCATTGACATTCAACTTTGAGCATGCAACCATCATGAACCTAGAGTGATGTTTTCAACCACTACACAACTCTCTCCTACTCTTAACTCCACAAAGAGCTCTAAGTTGACCATCATTTTCTATCAAACCATATTCAAGTGAGAAGGTAAAGCTTAGGAATAAGAATTTTACCCACTTGAACGTTGTTTTGGATGATGGTGACTTAGGAAGAGGGACCTCCTCACACTTAGCCAATGTGAGATCCATTCCCTTGTGGTCCTCCTTTGAAACTTTCACCTCCTTGCAAGCTTCTTTAATTTCAATTCCTTGCTCACCAACTTTTTCTATACACCTCTCATTGCTCAAACCCTGTGTCGGAGGTTGTGCACGGTCCTCCTTGTCATCAATTTCATAGCATAATGAGGGAGATTCATCAATTCCAAAAGACTCATTAGTTGGTTTGGAATCATCTTCAATGATGGAGCTTGCTTCTTGCTCAACCTCCTCCTCTTGGTGGCTTCCTTCCAATTCAATCTCTTCTTCATTGCTTACCAAGGGTATGGGAGGTGAGGTATCTTCTTCCCTACCCTCTATGTCAAACCCAATTGGAGAGGATTCAATTGTACATAAGAATTCTTCAATAATTGAATCCATCTCTTGGTCAACCTCTTCAAAGGCTTCAACCACTTCTTCCGGCTCAATTATCTCAACTTCCTCCCCTTGTGGCAATTCTTGTTTCACCCCTTCTTCTACACCTTGAAGCTCTAAACTCACTCCCTCACTATGCTCCTTGATTGTTACTCCACATTCAACAATGGGAGTTCCTTGATCGCATAGGCTTAGGTGGGAGAAGACCATATTGCGAATGGCTTCTGCTATGGTAGCTATCTTGGCTTCTAACTCCTTGAACTCCTTTTGGTTCTCTGCTTGCCTTTGAATATAAGAACTAACACATTCTTGGAGAGAATCATCCATTGGAGGTGGTGTGGAAAAAGAAGGTTCATTGTTTGGGAGAAAAGTTTCATAATTGAAAGCTGGTTCATCTTGGTAAGGGTATGGAGGTGGTGTATATTGTGGTGGTTCTTAAGAGTAATTGTGTTGGAATGGTGGCGGTTCCATGTATGGTTCATATGGTTCATAAGGTGGTTGGTATGGTGGATAAGGATTAGGGTCATAATGAGGTGTTTGGTGGTAGGGGCTTGTGAGTAAGGTGGTTCAAAGTCATGTTGAGGGGGTGGTTCATAGGCATATGGTGGTGGTTGTTGACAATCACAATAAGGGTCACCACATCCATTAGATTGATATGCATTAGGATTAGGATTATACCCATAAGAATCTGGAGGTTGTTATTGCCAAGAAGGTTGATCAATCCCTTGAGGCTCCTCCCATCTTTGATTATTCCATCCTTGATGCACATCCTCATTGTAGCTCCCATTTCTTACAACATAATTTGAACCAAACTCATAGCCAAAGTGGTGAGAATTCATAATAGCAAGAGAAAATAAAAACAAAACTAGTAAGAACTAATAAAAACTAACTCCTAAAACAAGCAAAAACTAGCAAAGAAGCATATTAACATATATACAATAGCCAATAACATAACACCATTGCAAATCCTCGACAACAGCGCCATTAATTTGATGCAAGGATTTATACCGGTTCGGAATTCCACAAAATATTTTCGTTGTTAGTATAGTCCAAACCAATAGTCAATCCTCAAATCAAACTAAATTTGGTTTTGTCACAAGTACAAACCCCAATGAAAATTAACCGAAGTATTTAGACTCCGGGTCATCTCACAAGGAATTACAATGAAGTGGTCAATTATTGGCTATGAGGAACAAGGGGGGTTTGATTGATAAGGGGGAAGAAATTAAAGGGCAAGAATTAAATGACAAGAAGAATAAATCAAGCAAGTAACTAAAGAGAGACATTCATGGCAAGGATTGAGATCATAGGCTTTCCATCCTAGTCATTAATTATAACAATACTTAACAAGAATTTATCTTATTTCGTCATCCCCAATGTTGGAAGAAGGTGTAAGTTATCTTCCATTAGAGAAAGTCAAACAAGTCTAGTTAATCTCAATTCAAAAATCCTAATCAACTCACTAATTGAATTAGCAAGAGATTAGAGTCATTGAAAATGATATTAACTAACAACTCTAGATCACCAATCTCAATTGGGTATTAACGACTCAAGATTGCCAAATTACTCTTTCCAAGCCAAGAATGCTCAAAATCTACTCTAAAGCCCAACCAAGCATTTTGTCAAACACTTGGAAGGCATAAAAGAAAAGCATAGTAAAAATGCAAGAATAATAAATCTACCAACTACCAATTGTAAGAAAGTAAATCAACAACTCAAATCAACAATTATAAGACATCAAACATTAAATTTCACTAAAAGATATCTAAATCCAACATGAGCATCCATGAACATAAAGGAGAGAATAAAAGAGAAATTAACAAGAAAACTAAGAGAATCAAAATGTAGAAGCATGAAATTGTAGAAGAAACAAGATGAGAACAATAATCAAAACATAGATCTAAGATGGAATTAAGCCTAAAAACCCTAATTTTAGAGAGAAGATGGAGCTTCTCTCTCTAGAAACTAACCTACATGATGCTATACTACATAAAATTGCTCCACCCCTTGCCCAAGCTTGAATTCTGCATGAAATATCATCAGAAATGAGTTGGATTGGGCCCAAAGTGCTTCAGAAATTGCCCCCAGCGATTTCACCTTTAGTGGGCCACGTGCAGCATCGGCGTGCACGCATTGATGCCAGGGCATCTTGGCCAGTTTCACTGACCTTTTCTTTACTATTTTTAGGTTAGTTTCATGCATTTCTTTAGGAAATAAGCTAGTTTTGGGTAGATATTCACCTACACCTTGATTCAAGCATACATTGTGCATTTTACATTATTTCATGAAGATTTTGCATGAATTTAGTGACAACTTGTATGCTGCATTATCCATGACTTGGACTAGAACTTTGATGCACTCTGTTGCTTGATTTCAAGACCAAAGGAAGCAAGGAAAGGGAGGTAACTTGCAAGGTTAATGAGAAAAGTGATTGCCAATAACACTCTCAAAGCCATCATTGCCCACATTAAGAGTCACGATAACTAAGTTAATGTGCACTCTAACGTGGAAAAGGGAAGTTGAGCCAACATTAGTGACACTTAACATTGTCACTAACGTTGGCAAACACTCATGAGTGGCCACGTTAGAGCCCACGTTAACCTAGTTAACGTGGCCTCTAACATTAAAGGGGGAAGAGAAGCCAACGTTAGTGACATTCAACATTGTCACTAACGTTGGCCTAAGGATACAGCACACAATGTTAACTTGGTTAACGTGGGAGCTAACGTAAGAAGTGAGAGTTGTCGACAACGTTAGTGACATTCAACATCGTCACTAACGTTGGAAGCAACCACACAACCCCAAGGAGCCACGTTAACTTCCACGTTAACTTAGTTAACGTGGAAGCTAACGATGAGGAATGAATGATGAGCCAACATTAGTGACACTCAACATTGTCACTAACGTTGGGATGGCTAAGAATGGCCACGTTAGAAGCCACGTTAACCTAGTAAACGTGGACTCTAACGTGAGATCTAGGGGCACATTGGAACGTTAGTGACAATGTTGAGTGTCACTAACGTTCCCGAAGGTTGGCAAGGCCACGTTAGAAGCCACGTTAACCCAGTTAACGTGGGCTCTAACGTGAGGCAAAGGGGTACATTGGAACGTTAGTGAAAATGTTAAGTGTCACTAACGTTCTCGAACTTATACTTTCACTAAATGTTAACACCCCTAACGCCCTGAGCTAAAGTCTCTGCCCACTTAGCACTTTCTCTCTGCAAGTAAAGCCAAGCCCAAATGAAGAAAAGAACTGCTTCAAACTCAAGATCCAAAGGCCCAAGACTTGAAGAGCAAACTAGAAGCTGAGAAGAGTAGTATATATAGGAGTAGCTTTGAATTGTTAAGGAGTTCTGGAGGCTGGAAAAAGAGAACTACTCTCTGTATTTTACTTTCTCTGCAATTTCTAGTTGTATGATGTATTCTCCATCTTTATTTTCATTTTCTAGAGCTATGAACAACTAAACCCCTTTCATTGGGTTAGGGAGCTCTGTTGTAATTTGATGGATCAATACTAATTTTCATTATTCTTCTTCTATCTTTTGTCTTGATTTTACTTGAAAGCTTTCAATCTTCATCCAATTGAGTAGTTATCTTGGAAGAGAAGCTATTCAAACTTGGATCTCTTTTGAACCTTGAAAGAGGAATGAAGAGATCAAGCTAGAATTGCTTTCTCATGCTGGACCAAATTGGGTTTGGATGGGTATGTGACTATAACCCTCTCAATACTTGATTTGGGAAATGCATGTGGTATAATCAGTGACCATACTTCATCTCTTCTCATGAGAAATTGACCAAGGAATTGGCTATTGATCAAGATTTGAGAGATTGATTTGCAAGAAATTGTAATTCAATCACTTAAGATTGCCAAGGAGATTAATGAGTGCATTGATTGAGGAAGAGATGAAAATGAACTTGATCCGGAGAATTGCAACATCTCCTAAGCCCAATGAACTCCCCATCTCTGATCTTACCCATTCTCTTTAATTTCTGTCATTTACTTTTATGGGCAAATCTCCCATTCCCATTTACAAATTCTGCAATTTATTTTCAGTCATTTACTTCCAGTCCTTTAATTCTAGCATTTACTTTTCTGTTATTTACATTCCTGCCATTTTATTTTCTACAACTCTCAACCCAAATTCTGGATTCGCTCAACTAGAACATTGTTCTAATTAAAGTTGCTTGATCAATCAATCCCTGTGGGATTCGACCTCACTCTATTGTGAGTTTTTACTTGACGACAAATTCGGTACACTTGCCGAAGGGAGATTTGTTGAGAGATAAGTTTTCCCCGCATCAAGTTTATGGCGCCATTGCCGGGGATTGATTGTGCATCAACAATGATTAAATTTGAAGATCACTAGATTGAGCATTTTTATTTTTTGTGAATTTCATTTCTGTTTGAGTGATTTACTTTTTGTTTTAGTTAAACTTCTTCCCTTCCCCCTCTACTCTTTTGTTTTTCTTTGTTATTTTCAATTCTGTTTGCTAACCCACTAACTGTTTGATATATTGCATCACCCACAACTAACAGTAATTCTGACACAAATACTTTCTGCACCTATCTTTTCTTGCTTGCACTTGATGGTTATATGACAGGGAGAAGAAGTGGGGCTTCAACTTCCTTCGATTCTGAACCTGAGAGGACCTTCCTTAGATTAAGGAGGGAGGCAAGAGGAAAGAAAGTGGTTGGTGCTGAGGAAGAAGAGGAATTCTTTGAAACAAACATGGAAGACAACATGGAAAACCATCATGAAGAAGAGGATCACAACCATGGAGGAGGAGGTAGAGCAAATCATGCTGGGGAGGATAGAAGAGTTTTGGGCTCTTACATCAATCCAAACCCAGGCAATTGTGGAAGTAGCATCCAAAAGCCAACAATCCATGCCAACAACTTTGAACTTAAACCACAGCTCATCACCCTTGTTCAAAACAACTGTTCCTTTGGAGGAGGTGTTCAAGAAGAGCCCAATCAACATTTAACCACCTTCCTGAGAATATGTGACACAGTGAAGTCTAATGGTGTTCACTCTGACGCCTATAGACTGCTCCTATTTCCATTCTCACTTAGGGACAAAGCAGCCAAGTGGCTGGAATCTTTCCCAAGGGAAAGCTTGACAACTTGGGAAGACGTGGTGAACAAATTCTTAGCAAGATTTTACCCTCCTCAACGAATCAATAGGCTGAGAGCTGAGGTCCAAACTTTCAGGCAACAAGATGGTGAGACTCTATATGAAGCATGGGAGAGGTTTAAAGACCTAACCAGGAGGTGCCCACCAGATATGTTCAACGAATGGGTGCAGCTGCACATTTTCTATGAAGGACTCTCTTATGAGTCAAAGAAGGCCGTAGACCATTCATCCGGAGGATCTTTGAACAAGAAGAAGACTATTGAGGAAGCCATAGATGTTATTGAAATAGTAGCAGAGAACGACTACTTCTATGCTTCCGAAAGAGGGAACACAAGAGGAGTAATGGAGCTAAACAATGTAGATGCTCTGTTGGCCCAAAACAAGCTCATTACCCAGCAGCTGGCTGACCTCACCAAGAAGATGGAGATGAACCAAGTAGCAGCAATCTCCACTTCATCAACAACCTAAGAAGGAGTGAATGAAGAAGCAGAGGGGGTCAGGAGCAAGCCAACTACATTGGGAATTCACCAAGGAAAAACTATGATCCATACTCCAAGACCTACAACCCTGGATGGAGAAACCACCCAAACTTTGGGTGGGGAAGTGAGCAAGATCAAAACCAAGACCAGAGACGTTACAACTCCAACAACAATGCAGCTCACCAGCAATTCACACAGAGGACATCTCAACACCCCCACAACAACACTTCTCCACACACCTATCAAATCCAAAACAGCACATCTACTCCGAATCACTCATCAATTGATGACAAGCTCTCTAAGATTGAAGCCTTACTTGAAGGAATATGCCAAGAGATTCAAGAAAATAAGGTGTTCAAAGAGGAGGTGCGAGCCAATATTAAGAACCAGGGAGAGACCATCAGGAAGCTGGAATTCCAGGTGGGATATTTAGCTGAGAAGATTCCCAAACCTACTGATAGCTTCCCAAGTGACACGGAGAAAAACCCCAAAGGAGAAGCAAAGAAAGTAAGATGGGAAGATTGCAAAATGGTCACTACGAGTGATCAAGAGACTGAAGACAAGCAAGGCAAACTTTGCAAACAACCTGAAGACAACTCAATAAAGGAGGAGGATAGAAATCGCCAAGAACCAGAAATCTCAGAACAGAGCTGCTGAAGCTCTATGCACCCTTCCCTCAACTGATCAATGGTGCTGTGGGAAAAAGAATATACTCAAGGTTCCTAGACTTGTTTGCATCTCTGCATGTGAACATACCATTCATCAAGGCAATTCAACAAATGCCTGCATTCATCAAGTATATGAAGGAACTTCTTCCCAGGAAAAGCTCACTCAAAGGAGGCCAGACTATAGTGATGAACAAGGAATGTAGTGCCCTTATTCAACCGGAGTTACCTACAAAAAGAAGAGACCCAGGGAGTTTTCACATCCCTTGTGCCATAGGTGAAACTATGTTCGATAGAGCACTATGTGATTTGGGGGCCAGCATCAACTTACTGCCCTTATCCCTGGCGAAGAGGCTGCAGATCAATGAGATAATACCCACAGATGTAATCATCAGACTGGCTGACAAAACTCAAAAGCAAGCAATAGGAGTGGTGGAAAATGTGTTGCTAAAGGTTGGAAAATACTTTCTCCCAACAGACTTTGTCATCCTGGACATGGAAGAGAGTCACACTCATCCAATCATATTGGGAAGACCATTCCTAGCTACGGCCAGAGCACTTATCGATGTAGAGAAAGGGGAGCTAATATTGAGAATACATGATGAACGACTCAGCTTCAATGTTTTCAAACTCTCACAAGAAACAGATCAAGAGGACAAGGAACTAAGCACAAATGATAATGAGACACTAAAGGAGGAAACAAGCACTGAAGCACAGCCAGTTCATTCTGAGATCCCTTTAATAGATAAACAAGGAAAACAGCAATTGCCACAGCTCAAGGAAAAGTTGGAGGAACCTAAACCTCTAGAGGCAGGTGAAGACAGCATCACAACTCCTTGGAAAAAAGAGGTCACCAAGGGGAAGGCAACCTCAAAAGAAACAAAGAAGAAGGTACCAAGGAGATGGAGGAACAAGAAGATCCCTACGGAAGACTTCTCTCCAGGTGATATAGTTGTCTCAGCTTACTTCCCAGATATTCCCCCTAATCTCCCCACTGTACCATCTCAGTTACCCAAGATCTTCACTATCAACAGAGTTCTTTCCCTGGAACATGTGGAGATCATTGATCCAACCAATGGATATAAGTCCACAGCAAGAGGGGAGGACTTTAAGCACTACCAACCACCCTGATGAAGGAAAAACGTCAAGCTAGTGATGCTAAAGAAGCGCTTCATGGGAGGCAACCCATGTTTTATATGTTTTTAAAATAATGAATAAATCAATGTTTATGAATTTCAACCCAAACTTGACAAACACTTGGTGCAATCTTTATCATGCAGTATATAGTGAAGAACAAGTTTGGTGTTCAAAGCAAACCAAGATGCATGCTAGTCTTGGGAGCTATGAACAAAACTTTTCATCACATTACTTCAAACTAAGTTTGGTGTCACCCCATGGTGCCACCAAAATGCATAAGGATACACAAGTAGTTAGTTAGTTGAAATTCATAAATAAACAAACTCTTTTTCCTCTATTTATTATTCTAGCCATAGAGTTTGATTTTTATGATATTAATTTCCTTGTTTTAAATCTTTATAGGAAAGGAAAAGAAGCATAAAAAGGGGATTGATTGGACAATTAAATGGGGGAGATTTTGCCACTTAATGAAGAGCACTACACACATGTCTCAAGAGGGAACGCATGGGGAAACGCTGCCATGCAACATTGGAGAAAGAAGACCCTTGAAGACCAAACCAATCACTCTCATTAAGTGATGATCCTTGTCCTTCCTTCATACACAACCCCAACCGTCCATCAAGCAACAATCCTTGCAATCCACACCTTCCATCCACTCATGACCTCCCTATATAAGTGAACCTTAGTGCATGATCATTCCTCACACTCAAATTCCCACTCTCCACACTTCATACTTTTGGCTTGCTCAAACCCCTTCATCACACTCTATCCTAGCCAACCTATTCCTTATCTCTCCGTATCCTCCAACCTCCACCTCAAAACAGCAACTCAAATCATGGCATCATCAAGCTCAAAGAGGTAAAAGAGGAAGGAACCCATGGAGAGTATTCCTTTTGATGAGAAGAAATTCAAAACTGCCTTTCATGAACGTGAATTCCAACGGATAAGGGCGAGAAAGACATTGCCAGAGTTAATCTTCCAAATCAATGCAGATGAGTCACCACAAATTCTGGAGAAAATCGAACAGAGGGGGTGGCAATTGCTCACAAGTCCAGAAGGGAAGATCAATGGAAACCTCATCAAAGAATTTTATGCGAATGTAGTAAGAGAGGATAAAACCAAGGCCCCAACCTTCAAAAGTTACGTAAGAGGAAAAGAGGTGGACTTCAGCCCAAATGCCATAACAAGAGTTCTTCACCTGAAATCACCTCGTTTTGATGAGGAAAGTTATCAGGCAAGGATAAGTAGAAGCCCTGATAATAATGAGCTCTCATAGATAGTGGCAGACATCTGTGTTATAGCAGCTGACTGGGAAAGGTACACAGATGGGAGACCCAAGTTCATCAAGAGAGGAGACCTGAGCCCTGAAGCCAAGGGGTGGTTTGAACTTGTGAGGAGGTCCATTCTACCAGCTGCAAATAATTCAGAGGTAAACATCAATCGAGCTACTATGGTGCATTGCTTAATACAGGGTGGGGAAATCAATGTGAATGAGCTCATCGCCGAGGGGATTCAAGATTCGGCTGAGAAGGTTGATTCAGGTGCCAGGCTTTGGTACCCCAGCACCATTCTCCGCTTATGCAACAAGGCCAAGGTAGTATTTGAGGACAGCAATCCAGACTGGGTGAACCCAGGGAGGCCAGTTACACTCGAGCGATTGGTTTATACTACACCTGCTCAACAACAAAGAAGACCACAAATAGGAAAACCAAAAGCAAAAGAAAGAGTTCACCAAGAGGAACCTCATCAGGAAGAATATCAACAAGGAGAGTATTCTGATCCAGCCAACTTGAACATGAGTCACCTTCTAAGAGCCATTGAGGATTTGGGGATGAGATATATGGAAGGACAAGAGCAAATACTGAACCTTCAAACCAACTTGCTGAGCCAACAGGAAGCATGGCAAAAACAACAAATGGAGCAGCAGCAGGAACACTACTCCAGGCTCACTCAAGCCATCAACCAAGTGAATGAGAGGCAAGAGCTTCAAGAGAAGCACTTGCAAGAACTCAACCAGCAGCAGATAGCCCAAATGAAAACTTTCAATGAGTTCAGTGTACTCAATGAAGGAAGGCAACTACATAGGGAGGAGTTCTATGTGAACACTCAAGCCAAGTTGAACTACATGACTAGTAATATGCATCAGTTACACTATGCCATCCCTACATATGATGAGGTCCAAAAAGATTTTGTAGAACAATAAGAGAGAAAGGTGAAACAGCAAAAGGAGATACTCAAGAAGAAGATGGAAGATGGTGGTTTCTGGAAGAAGCTGCTTGGAAAAGGCAAAGGAAGTGGGAGCACAAGCACTCAAGAGAGACACAATGAGGACAAGCAAGGATGGGAGCATGGGCATCCACATGAATGAAAGGTGGTGGAGTTCTTTTTAGTCCATCGTTTTCTATGCTTTAAATAAGGAAGATCTTGTATGAAATAGAACCTGCTTCCATGTTATGTTTAAACTTTTTAAATTCTGTCTTTTAAGTTTTCTTTCTGAATAGGTCCATGATTTCTGGTTTAAATGTTACTGCATCTTTCCCTCATTTACTTGTAAGCTTGTCCATCTTAAATCAAATGAGAAGAGAATGTTTATGTTTTTAAAAGACCAAAGTAGAGTTCATAATGTAGAAGTGCATTCATGAATCTTTGGGGTAGTCATAAGTTAGCTAAGTTGGTTCAACCACAAGGCTAGGAGGACAACTATCTATCCTGAATACTTGACTTTGGATACAGCCATGAGACTAAGTTAATAACAAGATCCTAATAAGAGAAAAGGGAAAGAACAATGGAAGTGAAAAACAAAAGAAAAAGAGTAAGCAATAAGGCTAGGCACCAATGGTTTGGACCTTGAGACAAGTGTCTGTGGTGCTCTTGTGTGAGGGATCTACTTGGATGAATAAGCTCTCAGGGGTGCTTTATCACTTGGTAACTTGGGTTAACTAACCCGGGATTATCAGCTGAAAATCCACTATCAAGACTAACCCTAACTACAGAGCATTTAGTAACCCAAAGAGGTGCTGGACACCAAGGTCTCAAGAAAAGAAAATAAATAAATTATATGCCTGTGGTGTGTATGTATGGGGGAGAGACTTGAGGGAGTAAGTCCTTAGGGGTGCTTCAACACCTAGCACCTTGAACCAACTGGTTCGGGA
Organism: Arachis hypogaea; assembly: GCF_003086295.3. Taxonomy (NCBI): domain Eukaryota; kingdom Viridiplantae; phylum Streptophyta; class Magnoliopsida; order Fabales; family Fabaceae; genus Arachis; species Arachis hypogaea. The sequence goes on from NC_092047.1 coordinate 80,963,835, forward strand.
GTGTTGGCTGAAAGCTTATATTAAAGAGTTGCCTCCTTACAGAGCACTTAGCTTAAATAACACAAATAACCCTTGAAATAACAATAAAAGGATCAATGAATAAAAGTCTCATGGGATATAAACAAAGTAAGTGTTTAGGGACATGATAAAAGTCTGAAAGCCAGTAATGGAATGAACCTAAGTTGCTATGCATGAAACCACCATAAAATCAGTAACATGACTTCCACAAGAATGACTCATTCCTCTGGATATTCCATTCATCATTCTCTTGTTCCAGTACTTGCTTAGGGACAAGCAAGATTTAAATTTGGTGTTGTGATGCCAGGGCATCTTGGCCAGTTTTACTGACCTTTTCTTTACTGTTTTTAGGTTAGTTTCATGCATTTCTTTAGGAAATAAGCTAGTTTTGGGTAGATATTCACCTACACCTTGATTCAAGCATACATTGTGCATTTTACATTATTTCATGAGGATTTTGCATGAATTTAGTGACAACTTGTATGCTGCATTATCCATGACTTGGACTAGAACTTTGATGCACTCTGTTGCTTGATTTCAGGACCAAAGGAAGCGAGGAAAGGGAGGTAACTTGCAAGGTTAATGAGAAAAGTGATTGTCAATAACACTCTCAAAGCCATCATTGCCCACGTTAAGAGTCACGATAACTAAGTTAACGTGCACTCTAACGTGGAAAAGGGAAGTTGAGCCAACGTTAGTGACACTTAACATTGTCACTAACATTGGCAAACACTCATGAGTGGCCACGTTAGAGCCCACGTTAACCTAGTTAACGTGGCCTCTAACGTTAAAGGGGGAAGAGAAGCCAACGTTAGTGACATTCAACATTGTCACTAACGTTGGCCTAAGGATGCAACACACAACGTTAATGGTATGCGAAATTGCTACTCAGGTTGTGAATTGTTGTTCGAAATTGATTCCCTGGCAATGGCACCAAAAACGGATACACAGGACCATGGTCTAAACATATCTTCACAACTTCGCATAACTAACCAGCAAGTGCACTGGGTCATCCAAGTAATACCTTACGTGAGTAAGGGTCGAATCCCACGGAGATTGTCGGTATGAAGCAAGCTATGGTCACCTTGTAAATCTCAGTCAGGCGGATATCAAATGGTTATGGAGTTTTCGAAAATAATATAATAAAATAGGGATAGAAATACTTATGTAATTCATCGGTGAGAATTTCAGATAAGCGAATGGAGATGCTTTCGTTCCTCTGAACCTCTGCTTTCTTGCTATCTTCATCCAATCAGTCTTACTCCTTTCCATGGCTGGCTTTATGCAAGGGCATCACCGTTGTTAGTGGCTACATCCCCTCCTCTCAGTGAAAAATATGCTCACATGCTCTGTCACAGCACGGCTAATCATCTGTCGGTTCTCGATCATGCTGGAATAGGATTCACCCTCCTTTTGCGTCTGTCACTAACGCCCAGCACTCGCGAGTTTGAAGCTCGTCATAGTCATTCAATCATTGAATCCTACTCGGAATACCACAGATAAGGTTTAGACTTTCCGGATTCTCTTAAATGCCGCCATCATTCTAGCTTACGCCACGAAGATTCTGGTTAGGAGATCTAAGAGATATTCATTCTAGCTTATTTCATGTAGAACGGAAGTGTTTGTCAGGCACGTGTTCATAGGGGAGAATGGTGATGAGCGTCACACATAATCATCACCTTCATCACATTCTTGGGTGCGAATGGATATCTTAGAAGCGAAATAAGAAGAATTGAATAGAAAACAGTAGTACTTTGCATTAATCTTTGAGGAACAGCAGAGCTCCACACCTTAATCTATAGAGTGTAGAAACTCTACCGTTAAAAATACATAAGTGAAGGTCCAGGGATGGCCGAGATGGCCAGCCCCCTAAAACGTGATCAATAGTCTCCTAAGAAGAATAATAGATTAAAACTGAGACCAAAGATGGTCAAAAAGACTAGTAAAAGGTCCTATTTATAATAAACTAGTCACTAGGGTTTACATGAGTAAGTAATTGATGCATAAATCCACTTCTTGGGCCCACTTGGTGTGTGTCTGGGCTGAGCTTGAGTGTTGCACGTGCAGAGGCCATTTGTGGAGTTGAACGCCAGCTTTTGTGCCAGTTTGGGCGTTCAACTCTGGTTTTGGCTCCTTTTCTGGCGCTGGACGCCAGATTTGGGTAGAAAGCTGGCGTTGAACGCCAGTTTACGTCATCTATTCTTGGCCAAAGTATGGACTATTATCTATTGCAAGAAAGCTCTGGATGTCTACTTTCCAACGCAATTGGAAGCGCGCCATTTCAAGTTCTGTAGCTCCAGAAAATCCATTTTGAGTGCAGGGAGGTCAGAATCCAACAGTATCAGCAGTCCTTCTTCAACCTCTGAATCTGATTTCTGCTCAAGTCCCTCAATTTCAGCCAGAAAATACCTGAAATCACAGAAAAACACACAAACTCATAGTAAAGTCCAGAAATGTAAATTTAACATAAAAACTAATGAAAACATCCCTAAAAGTAACTAGATTCTACTAAAAACATACTAAAAACAATGCCAAAAAGCGTATAAATTATCCGCTCATCACAACACCAAACTTAAATTGTTGCTTGTCCCCAAGCAACTGAAAATCAAATAGGATAAAAAGAAGAGAATATACTACAAATTCCAAACTATCAATGAAACAGAGCTTCAATCATATGAGCGGGACTTATAGCTTTTTGCCTCTTGAATAGTTTTGGCATCTCACTTTATCCATTGAGGTTCAGAATGATTGGCATCTATAGGAACTTCAGATTTCGAATAGTGTTATTGACTCTCCTAGTTCAGTATGATGATTCTTGAACACAGCTTCTTTATGAGTCTTGGCCGTGGCCCTAAGCACTTTGTTTTCCAGTATTACCACCGGATACATAAATGCCACAGACACATAATTGGGTGAACCTTTTTAGATTGTGACTCAGCTTTGCTAAAGTCCCCAATTAGAGATGTCCAGGGTTCTTAAGCACACTCTTTTTTTGCTTTGGACCTTGACTTTAACCGCTCAGTCTCAAGTTTTCACTTGACACCTACACGTCACAAGCACATGGTTGGGGACAGCTTGGTTTAGCCGCTTAGACCAGGATTTTATTCCTTTAGGCCCTCCTATCCACTGATGCTCAAAGCCTTGGGATCCTTTTATTTGCCCTTGCCTTTTGGTTTTAAGGGTTATTGGCTTTTTGCTCTTGCCTCTTGGTTTTAAGAGCTTTTGGCTTTTTCTGCTTGCTTTTCTTTCTATTATTTTTTTTTCGCCTATATATATATTTTTTTTTCTGCAAGCTTTGTTCTTTGCTACTTTTTCTTGCTTCAAGAATCATTTTTATGATTTTTCACATTATCAAATAACATGTCTCCTAGTCATCATTCTTTCAAGAGCCAACATATTTAACATTCTTGAACAACAACTTCAAGAGACATATGCACTGTTCAAGCATACATTCAGAAAACAAGAAGCATTGTCACCACATCAATATAATTAAACTAAGTTCAAGGATAAATTCAAAACTCATGTACTTCTTGTTCTTTTGAATTAAAACAGTTTTTATTTAAGAGAGGTGATGGATTCATAGGACATTCATAACTTTAAGACATAGTTACTAACTACTAATGATCATGTAATGAAGACACAAACATAGATAAGCACATAACATAGAAAACGAAAAACAGAGAAAGTGAGAACAAGGAATGAATCCACCTTGGTGATGGTGGCGTTTCCTTCTTGAGGAACCAATGATGTCCTTGAGCTCTTCTATGTCTCTTCCTTGTCTTTGTTGCTCCTCCCTCATTGCTTTTTGATCTTCTCTTATTTCATGAAGCATGATGGAGTGCTCTTGATGTTCCACCCTTAGTTGTCCCATATTGGAACTCAATTCTCCTAGGGAGGTGTTGATCTGCTCCCAATAGTTTTGTGGTGGAAAGTGCATTTGAGGCATCTCAGGGATCTCATGGTAATGAGCTTCATACGCCTCTTGAGCTCCATGAGTGGGCTCTCTTGCTTGCTCCATCTTTTTCTTAGTGATGGGCTTGTCCTCTTTGATGAGGATATCTCCCTCTATGTCAATCCCAGCTGAATTGCATAGATGGCAAATGAGGTGAGGAAAGGCTAACCTTGCCATAGTGGAAGACTTGTCAGCCACCTTGTAGAGTTCTTGAGGTATAATCTCATGAACTTCCACCTCTTCTCCAATCATGATGCTATGGATCATGATGGCCCGGTCTATAGTAACTTCAGACTGGTTGCTAGTGGGAATGATTGAGCATTGAATAAACTCCAACCATCCTCTAACTATAGGCTTGAGGTCCAATCTTCTTAGTTGAACCGGCTTGCCTTTGGAGTCAACCTTCCATTGAGCTCCTTCTACGCATATGTCCATAAGGACTTGGTCCAACCTTTGATTAAAGTTGACCCTTCTAGTGTAGGGCGTTCATCTCCTTGCATCATGGGCAAGTTAAACGCCAACCTCACATTTTCCGGACTAAAATCTAAGTATTTCCTGAACCATTGTAACATAGTCTTTGGATCCGGTTTTCTTTGATCATGGTTCTTGGTGATCCATGCATTGGCATAGAA